>NC_137796.1:42052585-42187585 GCF_963383645.1 Muscardinus avellanarius
ATATTGGTTTATTAGCAGTTGCGCAGGTACAGGGCTCCAGTAAGGGAAGGGCTGGGAAAAAGCGAGGAAAGACTACAAAGTGGGAAGCAGGAGTCGGGCCTTCGAGGAGCACCTAGAGGCCCGGGACAGGGCAACGTGACAGGCTCTCATGATCTTGCGGGAGAAAAATGTCTGCAGCAAACGGGTTGGAAGTTTTCCCTGTTTTGCCCTCTTTATTTGAGTTAGAAAGTGTTGATTTCACACTGCGGTGAGTGTTTTCCAGCAGCTTCTTGGTGGGTGTATTCTGTGTTAAGAAAAAGGAGCAGCGAGACCAGCAGTTGTAGCTGCTGTCAGCGGCCAGGCGGGCCTCCCTGGCACCAGCGTTTTCACCGAGCATGGGGGCTCCTTTAGTGGTGGGGACAACCTACCAGCTCCGGGCCTGGGCTTCCAGACTGAGCTGTTTGGCTGGGTCCCTCCTCAGCATATCGCAGGCAGGAACCATTTTTGGTTCCATAGCTGTTTGGTTGGGAAAACAAGACTGCAGTTGCCAGTAAGGTTTAGAATTCGCCTGCCAGATAAGGGAATGTCTGCGAAGACTATTTTCCCTCTTGGGAGGCAAAACACAGATGGGGGAGTTAGGAGTCTTACAATATTTAGCTGCTACATTGATGGTAGGGATTCTGCCGCGTGGATGCTCAGGGTTTCAGGAGGCTCAGTTTAGCATCACTGTGGAGGGCTCAGGTAGGAGAGCTGGGTGAAAGTGGCTGTCAGGGGAAGGGGAGGGAGCGAGTGCCCCGGTTTGCTCTGGTGGACATCTTTGTCCACCCTCTGTGCCTCTTGAGGGGGAGGAGGAGGCACTGCAGGAAAGCTGGCCACTTCCACTTGATCCCCAGAGGGAGGGAAGAGAAAGGTGAGCCACCAGCCGAGTGCCCTGCCCTGGAGAGGGCAGGAGGGAAGAAGGGTCTGTGCTTCTCCCGTGGCCGAGAGAGTCTCATTCTTTGCTGGGCTCCTTCAGCTGTGGAGAAAAGTGTTTCCAGTCTCACCAGGTTTTCTACCACCAAAAGCACAGTCTTCTTTTTTTTAATTTTTATTGTGGTACTAGGGATTGAACCCAGGGGGCACTTTACCACTGACATAAACCCCCAGACCTTTTTGTCTTGATTTGTGGTCTCCCTGAGTTGCTGAAGTCCTTACTAAATTGCTGAGGCTGGCCTCCAATCTGTCTTAGCTTTCAAAGTACTGGGACTACCCACCAGGCCCAGATCCAAGCACACATTTTAAAAGAGTTAATCATATAGGCACGTTCTAGGTCTCCTAGAAGATAAAGAACTATAGTAATCCCCCCTTATCTGCAGGAAATACGTCCTAAGATCCCCCCAGTGAATGCCTGGAACTATATGTATTATGTTTGTCCTAGACATAGACATGTATATTTATGACAACATCTAATTTATAAATGAGATATAGCAAGAAATTAACAATGATAATAATGATGAAACAGGACAATAATATTCTGTAATAAAGTTAAGTTGGATGGTGTCTCTCTCTCCCTTGAAAGAGTCAAGACAAATACCAATATCTGGAGCTCTGGTAGACCTGGGTAACTGAAGGGAAGGATATGAAACTGTATGGGGGCTACCATATGCGGTGTCCATGGGCTTCACCATGAGAAGGCACGGAGATTTTCCTGGATGGGAAATGTATATCTTGGAATAATTTTTGGTTCCTGTGAACTGGAAGTAGGAGTGAAACTTTTCTCTCCAAGAGTAAATTCTATCCTTGGGTGACAAATGGGGCACAAGCCTCAGAAACAGGGAGAGAACCCATGGCCATGTCCTCCCACTCTCCCCCTGACTTTCAGCCCCACGACTCAGATCCCTCGGCCCTGGAGCAGGCCCTCTTCCCTGACTGGCCTGGAACCATGGGGCTGGCTGCCTGCCGTTGGCGGGCTCTGCCCCCTGTCATTTCTGGGCTTCTGGGGTTAGTGGATAGGGCTCTTGCTCCCACTCTTCTCTCCACCAACACCCTTCCAATTCATTGAAAAGGACACATAGCTTTTTGAAGCATGATATAAAATGCTGTGCAGTGGTGGTTTCTGACAACCAGACTGCTGCCTGTACACCGTGATTGCCTAGAACCTGAAGCCCCCTGTTGGTAACAGCCTCTCTCTCCCCTCAGAAAGTGACTTTAGCCCCACCCCCAACATGTATTTCCAGAGAATTCCCTGTAAAGAGTGGAAGCAGACCCTGGAGGCGTGGCCCCTCAGAAAGACCAATGACAGCCAGAAGGAAATGGTGCTCATAGCCCATGCCCTGGGCACCTACGGGGCTGGGGCGCTGATCCTGAGGCGATCTGGCTGTCCCGAGGCAGCCCCGCTGTCCTCACGTAGACGTGTGAGTCAACAGCCTTCCCGCAGCAGTAATTGCCTTAGTTAAATGCTGCAGTAGTGGTACTTTGGGAGCATGGAGGAGGGAGCGAATAATTGTAATTTCTATGTGATAATGATGATAAGCTCTGCACATGTGTGTGGGGCTTTGCGCCGTATTTGATCTTCACCAGGAGATCTTGGAGCTCAAGGAGGTAAAGATCCCTGAAAACTCCTACATAGCCTCGGAATGAGGTAGAAACGGAGGATTGCATTACTCACATTTTCCCCCAGAGAAAACCCCAAACCTGATAATCTCAGCTCCAGAGGGAAGACAGAATGGAACTCTTTCTGGTCCAAGCATTCCTTGGAATTTTCTCAGTTAATCTTCACAAACCCCCTATCAGGTAGACACTGTCATTTCGCTCCGTTTTGCAGACGCGGAGCCTGATGGTGGCGACGTGGAGCGTCCTGCCTCAGGTCACAGGCTGGCAGGTTTTTCCTGACTTTGTGGCCCCATGACTCAGCGATGGAACCACACGGGGTATGGTGTCGGGTAGGGCATGCCAGGCCCCTGCGCACAGGGAGCTCACGATGGGAGTTGACGTGGGACGCAGTCAACACCACTCAGTGAATGAGATGATGTCAGGTATCGTGTGGTGGGAAAATGAAAGCAGCAAAGGACACGCAGGGCGAGCACCTGCAGCTGGTCAGGTGTGGTAGCCAAGGAAGGGGCACTGGGGTGAGCAGTCTGGAGGACAGAGAGGAGCTCGCTGGATAAAAGTCAGTGGAGGAGTATTCCTGGCAGGAGGAGCAAACAAGTGCAAAGGCCCCGTGGTGAGCAGGACGTGTGCGGGAGAGCGTGGCCGGTGTGGCCAGAGCGTGGCAAGCTCTGGGGAAGGGGGGCAGGTTGGAGTGCACAGATCACGCATGATTTTGTAAGCCATGGTGAGTTTAAGCTTCTTTTATGATTTTTTTTTTCTGTTTTTCTTTATGGTGCATGCCCTCTAACACTGAGTTTTATCCTATACTCTTTCTTTCTTTTTTTTTTTTTTTGGTGGTACTGGGGTTCTTGGAAGCCCTTCTACCTCTGGGCTACACTCCCAGACCTATTTTACATATATAATATATATAATATATATAATATATATAACATATATATATATATATATATATATATATATATATATGATGTTTAAAATTTGGAAACAGGGTCTCTTAAGCCAGCATGGCTGGCTTCGAACCTGCGCGATCCTCCTGTCTCCACCTCCCAAGTGCAGGGATTCCACACTCTTTCTTTTCTGTTTATGTTGCTTTTAACCAAAGGGTGGTGACTTGAGAAACCCACTTCCAGTTGTAGAGATGCTCCTAGGTGCCAGAATTCTAGTGGTTTGAAATGGCGCCTAGCGGCTTGTTTGTTGTGGCCTTTGTTTGGCATCAGAGGGGTGTCCTGGTGACCAGACCAAAGCTTGGAGTCAGAAATTGATTGCCAGTCCCGTGGATGCAGGAAGGTGGCTGGCAGCATTGGGAGGGCATCTTAGGAGCAGTGCCCATGGCTGCTTCTGGGGACCAGCATGAGTCTCCTCTGCAGCCGGAGGGCTGGGCTAGCTGTGGGTGCAGGGGGAGCCTCCCTCAGTCTGGCCAGGTCTCAGCAGGAGGAGACGATGACCCTCAGGGAAGCATAGACATGTCCGACCACTGTGGGGAAACTAGCTCAGGGTAGGCCGTCTGAGAGCAGGCAGGTTAAGAGTAAGGAGCCTCGGTGGTCATCATTTGGCTCCTTTCTCTTGGGCAGTCCACGGTTCCTACTCAGCCCAGCTCTCTTTTCAGAAACTCTAGATCATTCAGAGGCCCGTGGAACCCTAGGGCTAGTGAAACCTTTGCTGTCAACTCCACCTTCACTCTCTCGATGAGAAGACTGAGGCCCAGAGAGGGCAAGGGACTTGCCCAGTGTCACCAGCAAGTCGTTGGCAAAGCCAGAACCAGAACCCAGCTCTTTCCCACCTGAGCAGAAAAGGCTACTCTCAGGCAGGTGCCTATGGGCTGAGGCCACTCTCAGCTGAACGGAGGCCCCAGCTTAGAGAGAGAGAGAGAGAGAGAGAGAGAGAGAGAGAGAGAGAGAGTGTGTGTGTGTGTGTGTGTGTGTGTGTGTGTGTGTGTAGGGGGCCTTGTGTCTTGTCTCAGTAGCTCTCATAATTACCTAGCTCCTGGCACCCTGCAAGTGGTGAGCAGTCATTTTTTGTGTGTATGTGTTGGTACTGGTGATGGAACCCAGGGGCCTTCTACCTCTAGGCTATACCCCCAGGCCTATTTTACTTTTTTTAATTTTGAAACAGGGCCTCACTAAGTTGTGGAGGGCCTCACTAAGTTGCCAAGGCTGGCTTTGAACCTGTGTTCCTCCTGTCTTAACCTTCCAAGTACTGGGATCACAGGCATCTTCCACCACACCCAGCTCATTTGTTGATTATTGGACAACTAAACCCCCTTATATCTAAAACTTGTCATCATTAGAACTTGTTGAATCTTGGTTAGCAAAACTAGTATATGACAAATCTACATTGCTTTCCAAATTTCCTCAAGTGTAGAGACTGCAAAACCCAAGGCCTGTCCTTGGGTCTGATTTATGCTAATGCCCAATATACAATCAGGCCAGAATATGATTCCTAATACACGTACAGATGATTTGGGGATGTCCTTCAGGGATGCCTTTTTAACCCCTTTTTAGCAATATAGAATACTGTATTTTGGACAAATGTGTTCAGTGCCCAAGCCATCTCAGGCAGGGGAGGGTCCCAGAGCACATTCTTGAGAGGGCAGTAGGTGGGCAGTGGCCCAGACTGTGGCTATGCCTCCCTGGCAGAGCTTGTTTCTCTTGGGGGCTTGTCATGACCCCAAATTCAGGTGCAGGCATGCTACATGAAACCGAGGGTATGCAGAGCACACGGTAAAAAATGACTGCTTTGAAAGGGGCGACTCCCAGTGCAGATCCTGCCGGTTCTGTTGCTTGGTGGCACTGGGCACAGTTTGTCTAGGTTTTTGAAGTTTTTAAAGATAAGTCAGGACACACTCTCCCACCCCACATGTTTCAAAGACTTTTTGCAAACACAAGTGTACGGTGGCCTGGGTGGAGCACTGAGTACAGGGTGCTACATACTAGGTGCTCTGTGAAGACTGACCAGCGCTCACCTGCTGCCTACAGTAAGCCCAGGTCCGGAAGCGTGTCTCATCCTCATCCTTCTGCCGCTGAAGATGGGTGTGCTGTGGGGGCGAGGAGGAGGGATGGCTCTGGCTGTGGTCAGCCACAACCAGAGGGGGTGGTCGTGGGAAAGCACGGCCTTTGCCTCCGGAGACCTGCATGACGGGCACCAGCACTTGCCACTGGGGGGCAAGATCCCTGTCCCCAGGAGGAGCAGGCAGTGAGCCCCTCCCACAGCTAAGGGGTTGCCTTTGCAAATGTTTCTTCCTCTTCTGAGTTTCAGGTTTGAATTTAGTCTCTGTGCACGGCTGGTCCACTTACTTTACTTGCCTGTGCTTGGGAAGGGTGTCCTGACCCTCCACCGAGGTGACCAGAAGCATTCCCTGGCTCCACCTGGACAGGGGAGCGTGTGTTGACCCCGGGACATGGCAAAAGGGGCTGGGGTCCTTGAGAACAGCTGGTGTAAGAGGGCAGGGGTCGTGGCTGCTCGGTCCATCTTGGCCCACCTTTCCTGGCTCTGTGACTCTCCTTCCTGCAAAGGTGCCTGAAGGCCTCAGCTTTCCTGGGATGAGGGGACCTTGGGCCAGAGAGGCAAGGATGCATACCAGCATCTCGAGGAATGAGGAGGAGGGCAGAGCAGGGCCCATGGGGCTGTGGAGCATTCGTGCCCCGCCAGGCAGGCTTCCACCAACACTGGTATCCCAGTTCTTGGGAAGGGGGCCAGCGGGCCATGGGTCTCACTCCTGTCACCCCACCCCGGCTCCTCCCACTCCTGTAACGCTCCCTTCCTCCTGTCCACATGCAACATGAAGTTTCTGTGTGTGTAATATTATTTGTTTTTATTTCTGTAATCCCTTTATTGTTTGCACAACTGCTGTCAGACTGTTGCCTGAAAGTATCACAGGATAATTGCAGAACGCCTGCATAAGTAATTTCTTATGAAATCGGGCCTTGTCTGCATATAAAATTGTTTTTCGATGCCGCATGCATGGACTTCATTATATCCAGGCTGTTTACCGGGCGTGCACCTTCCCCACAGGCCACGGAGATGGGAGGGCCTGACACTTGGAAATAATGAAATACTATCATTATTCTTCTTTGGTCATATGACATTTCTAGAAGGTGACAGTCCGATGCGGTCAGAAAGAGCCTGGCCTGGGAAGGGGGGGTGGTGCTGGGAGGACCGTGGCTCTGGCTTTCTGGGCCACTCTTGAGTCCCTGCTGCACTGGGCATTTCTTCCGACCACATTTCTGCGATATTAATGGTGTGTGGTAGTGAAAGAAATGTGTTTTATTCTTGAGTCTAACCCTGCTGTTATCAAAGTAACTTCCAGCTTATTAGCGACAAAGGACTTTTCTCCTCTCTGCTGCCCTGTTCGCCAGGGCTTCCTGAATTAAACTGCTGTTTCCTGTCCTTTATATGCATGACCACATCTGGGTAGCCTGCTCACAGCCCCGCTGCTTAATAACAATCACCTTCTCTTTCAGTCTCTGTTGATTGTTTCTAATTCACTCTGACAGATAGTGCCTGACAACTTGCCGGCTTTTCCCTCCCTCCGTGACCTGAAGTTACTCACAGCACTTATATAGTCTGTCATTTTTAATATTTGATTTCATTTTAAGTTATGTGTTTTACTGAGAAGATGAAACCAAAAAAAAGGGGACTTGTAATGGAACATAAATTTAACCCTTCTTGCCACCCGGCACCGGCCTGCAGCACTCTCCCTGGGGTGGGGGGGGACGCCGTTTCTCCTTCCGCGTCTTCCTGGGACTGTTGCTGCTGCTTTCTTGTCCTCCCCTTTTATTTTCTTCTTTCCTTTTTGGCCTTCTTTCTTTCATTTCTGGAAACAAAAGCTCCATGTCCTATTCTTTCCCTTTAATGGTGCTTGAGTTTACGGCGCCTTGGGCCTGGGACCAGTCCTGACTGACCGACAGGGAGGCCTTTGGGGGCTGCTGAGGAGGGAGGGCCTTGGGGAAAGGCCTGGGAGGCCCAGCCTCGGGATGGGTGTCAAACGTGAAACTATCTTTCTTCTTGCAAATGCTTCTCTTCGTGTCGCCTGATGGGCAGAGGGATGCCAGGCGTCCCCAGGTTGGTGCCCAGAGTGGGAATGAGGCAGGCAGCGGGCTGAGGCCGGCGTAAGTTCCCTTCTGCCTTGTTGCCTCTCACCGACTCCTCCTCCGCAGCCTTGCAGCCCAGGCATCTTCCAGGGCAGGATGGGTGTCCTGTATCACTACAGGATCCATTCTGCCCTGCCTTTGCCTTTGTTTTCCATGGGACAAAGGCTCCTGTGTCCCTCTTGGCCCTTCAGAGGTTAAGAGATGTGAGGCCTGCATTAGGTCAGCTTTGCAAATAGACATCACCAAATCAAAAGAGGCCTGCTAACTCTGGGTGCCTGGCTGCTGCTGCTGCCTCTCTGTGGTGTCTGTCTGTCCAGGGGCGCCATAAGAGAGAAGGGAGGGAGCTGGCTCAGAACCCAGGTAAAAAGATGTCAACATCCCTCCTGCCCACGGTTGCCCAGCCTGGCCTCCCTGTGGCCAGAGCTCCTCCTGAGCCTGCGGGCTGTCACTCACGTGGCCCTGTTCTCTACAGCCACCACCCAGGCCTTTCTTTGACTTTGTAGCTGCAGCTGTGCCTGGAACAGCAATGGGCCAGCCCAAAGGGTAGAGTCAGGTGGCTTTTCTGGTGAGTTAAGGGAGATGGGAATCTGCTTCTAGTACTCTCCTGTTAAGGCAGCCTGCTGGGCCCATGCTGGGCCCCTGGGAGGCTGCTTTGCAGGGAGGACCAGGCTTGGACTCAAGGAAGCAAAATAACTCTAGTTAAGAGATGAATCCGTTCCCCACAGTGCAGATGTTCAGCTGCTTCTTCCCCCTTCTGCTCTTCTTGAGTCCAAGCCTGTGAAACAAGGTTCAATATGGGTCACTCTTGACCCAAGCACTCCCGAGCTGACTCGTTCATCAGGAGTCCTCTGTGCCCAAGCCTACCTCTTCCAGGACCTTGCCCAGGCACTGTGGGCAAATTAAGAACCTAGCTGTCAAGGGAAGACCTGTCATTTCCCTCCTGTCTTTCTTCGGGAAGGGGTGAAGAGGCAAAGCCAAGGATTCATCCCAGTGGGTTTGCAGTGCTGCTTAGATTGTTATCTAGGTTTTGAGACATGCTAAAGTGAAAGTGGAAGATTGTGCATCAAAGAGTAAGGTAGGTACAAACCCTTGCCTTCCCGCTTGGTATATGGACTCAAGACCTGCACACACACACTGGTGAGCTACCTGTCAGATCTGGACAAGACGGCTTCTCTCTCACTGATGCAAATGGTCTTCCCACCAGTGGGATAGGAGAGAGGGAGAAAGCCCTCTTGTGCTACCATCCACATCCTTCCATGTGTGTGATCTTCTGGGGGCGCCCCCTGGGCACGTGATGTGGGATGCCTGGAGCCCTGGCAGTGGTGTGCTTCTTACTGGCTGGAATGGGGCTCTGGTGAGGTGTGAGTCCAAGGGCTGCTGTTCCCTCTGCTTTTAGGAGTGTTGTCAACAGGATGGCTTTTGTTTGTTTGTTTTGTTTGGTTTGGTTTGGTGGTTACACTCCCAGGCCTATTTTATATTTTATTTGGAAACAGGGTTTCTTAAGCCAGAAAGGGTGGCTTCAAACCTGCTCGATCCTCTTGTCTCCACCTCCCAAATGGGGGAATTATAAACCTGTGTCACCACGCCCGGCAGGGTGTTTTTTTTGTTTTTTTTTTTTTAAGGGTATTTAAGACTCAAAGAGACCTTAAGAGTAGAAGTCAACTAAAGATTTTTTTTTGTGTGTGGTGGTACTGGGGTTCCTGGAAGCCCTTCTACCTCCAGGCTACACTCCCAGACCTATTTTATATTTTTTTGAAACAGGGTCTCTTAAGCCAGCGCGGCTAGCTTCGAACTTGCTGCGATCCTCCTGTCTCCACCTCCCAAGCACGGGGATTACAAGCCTGTGCCACCACGCCCGGTGCTCAACTAAAGATTTTGATTTGGGTATTGTTCAACAAGTATCCACCTGTTGCCTGGTGAGCTGAGCATTCCCTTGGAATTCTAGTGTGACAGGTAGAGGGGGGAAAAATCTTCATCTTGGCCTCCACCTTCCTGAAAGCCCCATAATCCAGATTTTCTATGGAACTAGCTTCAGAGCATCCATGTTCGGTTAGGATCTAGGCCGGAAGACCCTGAGTGGCTCTGTTGTTTGACCTCTCGAGTTTTCCAGGAGGCAGTCAATTAGGAGATTATCTGTCCCTGAGGACAGATAATGTTGATAACTAGGCCTCAGAAGATGTCAGTTGTAGAGACGTGAATCATCTACTTCTTCATTACAATTTGAGCCACCAGAAATGCATAAAGCCCTGGTACTCTATTGATGCATCCTAGGCAATGAGGGCAGAAGACACAGAAAGCCATATCACTGAGCTGGGTGCTGCCAGTGCCAACTCAGGGTTAAAATGAGAGCTGTGTATTAAAGATGGGAAGGTATCAGTTCCTAGGAGCAGTAAGAGTAAGATAGAGATCCACTAAACGAAGCTGATTATTGTGGCTCACACTGTGCTCAGAGCGACCATTTGAAGGAGAGACAAGTCAGGTGGAGTGGTGCACTCCTCTAATCCCGGTACTTGGGAGGCCTAGATAGTTGGATTGCAGGTTTGAGGCCAGCCTCAGCAACTTAGTGAGACCCTTAACAACTTCTTGAGACCCTGTTTCAAAATAAAATATAATAGTCCTTGGGGTGTCGCTTAGAGTTAGAATGCCCCTGAGTTCTATTCCCAATATGAACAACAACAACAATGACAACAACAACAACGAGACAGACATACTAGTTGTGCTGCTCAGGAAGAGCACCGTGGACAAGCTGGCGTTGGAACTGAGCCTTGGAGGACCAGGAAGATTCTCCCAAATAGACAAGAGAGCTGTTGCTTGCAGAATCTGTTAGATGTGCTGGGAGAGGAGTTGTGGGGTGATACCAGGTAGAGAGGAGCTGTGCAAAGGCTGGGGACAGGAGTGGCATGTCTGGCAATGATGAACAGCTGTTTGTTGGAACTGAGGACATAGGCATGCCGGAGAACAGGTGAGCACAGGTGTAGGTGGAAGCCAGTGGTGAGAGAGGTGTGTGCATCAGCATGTAGCCAAGAGAGGGGAAGCTGAATGGGCACAGGGAATTGAGAATCCGGAGAAAAAGGATGACCGATGCTGCCCTTCTTTCCACCCTCAGCTGGGGCTCATGGTGGCGACCTCCGGAGGGGGAGGCCGAGCAGACAGTGCTGAGTCCAGGGTGTCCTGACTGTGTCCCGCTGGCTCATGGGGCTTGGCTGCAAGCTGTCTCCCAACACTCTCAGGCCAGGCATGTGAACTCCATACAGCACTTTGCTTTTAAAGTAATAAGAATGAAAGTGATTGCTCTTTTGAAAACAACAACAAAAAACCCCCCACATTTTATATTCACATCAGGGTCATCTGTGTTTTTCTTCCCCCACATATACAAAAGATGTACTCTGAGTGGCACAAGGGGCATGTATACGCCAATGTCAAGGGCTGGCGAGAACAATGGCACAATTGGCAGATTCATCAGTTCTTCTACTTACACTTCAGTTCCAAGAGTAAAAATGTTAGTTTGTTCAATTCTCTGCCTTATGCCTTGATCACAGTGTGAACATGTTGACTAAGCTTAGCTTCCTGGTCAGAGGGTCAAGACCCATGGCTTTTAAACATGCTTATATGAAATCCAAACATTCATGGTCACTGGTGATCTGAAATCCAGGCACAACTTATGAAATGAACACGTAATTATCTTGTTTATTCAGGGTATAAATAGAGTTCATGCATTTTAAAATTTTTCTTCCTGATAAGGACTTTCTCTAGCATTTGGTCTTTAGACAATCAGTCTCCCCCCCCCATCTCATTCTTTCTCTTCCCCAATTTTTTCTCCTTTCCCTTTCCTCCCCCCTTCCCTCCTCTTTCTCCCTCTCTTGTTCTCTCCCTCTCTGTGGTCTCTGTTTTCCTTTCTCCCCTCTGCCTAGTCTTGTCCCTCCTCTTCTTTGGGCCCTCCTCCTCTTCTTCCTGAGGGGAGGGACTCACTGGGCCTGGTGTGGCTGCCCCGGGAAGAGTGAGGCCAGCCTGGAGCACACAGCTTTGGCAGAGGAGGCGTTCCTGCTCAGGGAGGGCATGGGGTGCTCAGATATATCCCTGCCACTTCCATAAATCCATGGAAGGGCCACTAAGCCCATGTCACCTCTGACAAGTCGGCCAAGGACAGACACAGCTTAGCAGGGCCCGCTGTGGACAGGACCTTCTCAGGCCTGTGGGTACTCTTCAGCTTTGGGCCAGTGCCTCCCTTTTTCTCAAATTTTCTTTCTGATTTTTATCAAACTGGGTACACCTGCTCATGTACTTGGTAGTTTTAGGGAGGTACTTATTTTAATTAACGGTTATATTTACCTCTCTCCTAAATAATAGTACCTGGGGAACCTCTGGTTTGATGTGCCAGTTAGATATTTTGATATTAAACATTAAAATAATTTTAACAACTATGTAAGTACTAGTTTCTTGTGTGTGTCACCTGAAATCATCATGTGTGTGGGGCTGGTCTATGTACAGCCTCGAGAAATCACACGTGGCTCTGTTTGGCTTACGGATGTCCAGCGGGGTCCTTAGGATCTAATTCACGCTGCTTCTGGAAGCCACAGCTCCGCAGCCAACCCTGGAGGAAGCCCAAGGCCTGGCTGCCCCTCCAGCCACAGCAAGTCCTCTGCCTCACAGGCTCTTTCCTCGCAATCCCTAGTTGCCATTTATTTGTGTCCTGTGCTGGTCACGTCTGACAAAGCAGTGAACCATTTCTGGGGATATGGTTTTTGACTCTGTCACTTTCCTTTCTGGATTGCAAGATTCTTGGAGTGGCATCCTGCTTTTCTGTGTTAGTCAAAGTGCCTGAGTGGTTAAGCTGGCTGTTGGTCCACCTTCCTGTTTCTATGTATCTACTTATCATCTATGTGTCTATATATGTAGCCATCTAACATCTATGTGTCTACTATATATCTGTCTGTTCTTTTTCACCCATCTATTATCTATCTATCTATCTATCTATCTATCTATCTATCTATCTAATATATCTTCTTTGTATCTATGTAGTTATTATAGATAGAACACCTATTTACCTATCATTTATCTATATTCTATCTACTTCATAGCTACCATCTGTCTATGCATCTATCACCTATTATCTACTTCTTATCTATTTGTTTATAGATATATTGATCCATGTATCACCTGCCTGTGATCTACTACATATCCGTCTATCATCTATGAATTTATGGATATGTCTATTGATTTATCTATGTATCATCTATGATCTACTTCCTATCTATACCTATGCATCTATAGGTGTGTCGATCTATATATTATCTATACACTTCTTTATCAACCACCTATTATCTTTCTGTCGATTTATTAAATGTAGCTGACATTCCAGTTGGTGGAGGCAGGTGGAAAAAAACAACACATAAATGAAGAAACCAGAAAACTTTCCATAGGGATAAATGTCATAGGATCATTAAATAGGCAGGTGGGAAGCATACAGACCCAGAGCCCAGACTGAGGTGCCAGGGAAGGCCCCCTCTGGGGAGGCGACACTGAGCCTTCAAGCCCTGCAAGGGTGGGGCCACACCTGGGCGGAGGATAAAACCCATGTAAAGGCCTTGAGGTTGGCACAGGCTGGCTGAGTTTGAGTTGCAGAAAAAATTTTCAAATAAAAGGATGAAATATGTTTGTTTCTAACTATGACAAGGTTCAGTTTTACATTTTCACTTCTTGGAGACTACAGCCTTTTCCCAGCAAGAAGGTCCAACCTCTCACCTCTGAAAGCCCCTGTATCAAATGCTTTCTACACGGGAAATGTGAAAGTATCTCCAGGTTGTTTCCTGCAGGGTCGAGGTCTGAAGGGGAGCGCACTACGCGATGAGGCTGGCGCTGACATGCTAATATTTCATTTTAATCTTGAGTGCCAGGTTACTTTTCAAATGAAGTGTCTCAGGCAAGGCTCTAACTTACATGAAATAAACGAGTTTAATGCTAATTAAATACCATCCGACTACTGAAGCCATATTTATTGATGGACTAAAAGAACACCATCAAGGCGGATGGACTGGGAGTGTTCCTCTGCTTAGAAATTCACCTTCAGTGTGGGACTTTGCAGTTCAGACATGTGCGCCCCACACAGGGAAAGCCATGAGTAGAAGGGGGTGAGAACCCGGAGAACTTGCTTTGGCTTTCTCTACCACTTGGGCAAGCCAGTGCCTCCTGAGTTCGATTCAGGAGGTCAGGGTGGAACCCAAGTGGCTGCTTTGTTTAACCAGCCCAGGGGAAGTGCCCATGATACTGGCCCAGGTCGCACTGAGTACTGGAGTCTAGAATAGAGCAGGTGAGCAGACTCTCACCTGGCTTCTGGAATCCCTGGCCATCGGGAGTGACTACCCTTATGCAGAACTTCCTGTTACCAGTTCCAGTTACCACTCCAACTCTCCTTCCTCCTCTTTCTCCTTTCTTTGTCCCAGTCTGTTCTATTGCTCTCTCCTGTCTCAGCTCTACTGTCCACTTTCCCAGGCTGAGAACAATGATCCTTGGGGTTCTTAAAGTCTTCGTGCAGGGTGTGATTCTCCAACTTCCGCCATTTGCTTTGCTTCCAGTTGTCTGAGCTTCATGCTTGGTCTCCTGGAGTAGACTTTGAGCAACAAGGGCAGAGTCTTTGTTCCCCCGTTTTCATCCCTCCAGGACTCACAGATCATCCCTGTGATGGTGTGGAGGGGACATGTACTTCTTTTCTCTGCAAGGAGGGATTTACCTGGGCAGACCTGGCTTTGATCACCATGTGTTTGAGCTGGGTGGGTTCTCTGACTACCCTCTAGCATTGCTTTGATGTGCTTTCTCTTGACCATATCTTCTTTCCCTGACATCTGATGGGAATTCCCACCAGCAAATGAGATGTGACCATCTAGAGAATGTGCCCTGGTGGTTGCACTTGGGAATGCATGTCCAGTGTCCTGACAGCTTTGGATTCAGTCAAGCAAAACCAGGAATTTGGATTCTCACAAGTTGACACCACTTCTGTGGTTTTCTTAAACTACCACACGGACCAAACTAAACACGTTTTAGTGAAACTTGGGAACTGGGTCTCAAGGTGCAGATTCCATAGGTTCTACATGGGAGAAGACAGCAGGTCCAAAAGGGGGGCTGGTTAAAGTGGGGTCCTCCATGACTGACTCCCCTCGTTTGGTGGAGGAGAGTCAGGTGGACAAGGCTTTGAGGACCCAGCAGCCACTGTCGATTGTCAGAGCGGGCCCTGATGTGACGCTTTA
The DNA here is from genome assembly GCF_963383645.1 of Muscardinus avellanarius. Lineage (NCBI taxonomy): Eukaryota > Metazoa > Chordata > Mammalia > Rodentia > Gliridae > Muscardinus > Muscardinus avellanarius. The sequence goes on from NC_137796.1 coordinate 42,067,485, forward strand.
GGAATACGCATTCTCCCATCCCTGTTTGTCTGCATCCCACCTATAATTAGCATCTGAAATTTCCAAATCAACTGCCTAATCAAGTAAATTTAGCAAACTTATTGTGAAGTGTTACCAAATCCTCTTCCTCCAACTGTCCGCGCAGACGTCCGCACCACCTTGCCTGCCTGCGCCGGCTGAAGCCACGTCTGTGTGCTGTCTGGCGGCCACGCAGACGTCCCACGAACGTGATCCCTAATGAGTTTATTAGTGTTTCACTGTCTTGTTGCGATTAGGTTTTGTCAGTTTCAGCTTCAGGAGCACAAGGTTAGATTTGCAGTAGAGTTTTTGCAAACTTTAAGTGGGATTAAGATTGTTAAAAATATGTCCAAATGGTGGAACCACAAATTTAGTTCAGAGATTTTTTTTTCTGCCCACTGAAGGATTCTGATGTCTTATTTATACAATTTAATACCTTCCTGATATTCAGAATGGTAACATGGGGCTTTTATTTTATTTTTACCACCCAAACACGAACGTGTTGGTGTAAAGGATCAAACTGAAGCTGTGTCAATTAAGACCGGCCCATCTGTGGCTGTGTGGGGGGAGGCACTGCTGTCACCGTCCGCAGGGCGCCTGTGTGGCTGGGGCTGGCTGTTGGTCTGACTTGGTAAATAAACATTTTAAAGGAAGAGGAGAGATACTTCCACAAATTATAAAAAAAAAAATGAGTTATGATATTATTTTCTCCCCGTTACCATAAGATAAGCAGGTTTTCTATGAAAATACGTGTGTATGGAGTTGAATATTATTTACTGGATCCCTCCTATAATTCTTGAGCAGTAATTTTAGGCGAAAACCAATTCAGGAGTTTCTTCAGTGGTTGCAATCAGAATAAAGTGGTTCCACTTTTGGTTAAGGGAGAAAAAAAGCAGTAATAGGCTGAGCTTCTATTATAGAAAGTTTATTATTATTGGTATATAAGCTAGCTGGGGGCTTAAACACAGAGCAGTTGGATAATTTAGCTAGCTCCTGGATCCAATTAAAAAAATCTATGTTATGTCCACAGTGGGGGGATGGCCATGGCTGGGAAAACTCTCTAGTGTTGATGGGGACACACCTGTGGCATTCTCTTGGTTGTTAGCAGTTTGGGACACAGAATGTTCTAAATCCTCTCATTACTGCCCCATAGAAGACAGACACTTCAAGCAGCTCCCCGTTTATCTGAGATTACCCAGTAAATACGTTACAAAGCAACTATGGCTTGTTCACTCAGTTGGCTGTTGGGAAGATTTCTGTGTTCTCCAGCCATGGCGACAGTGTGGCTTTGATTAGTGGAGTGCTCCACTTTTTAGGGGAGACCTTTTCTAACTTAATTTATGACTCTGGCTGAATGGCATCTGGGCTGGGGGATTACGTACTTCCCCAGCTATCGTACCTGGTGTCAATAAAGGCGCATTTAGGGAAATTTGAAATAAAACTCCAGGATGTTTTTGTTCTTTGGGGGAGCAGTGCACCATAAACATTCTGCGCTTCAGCCAAAGCGTTCCCTGACTGTGACTGCAAATTACTATAGTATGTATAGGTTGCTGGTAGAACACTATGTGAGGAAACCTGTATTTTATAGATGTCACTTTTATGCACAATCCAGGCAAAAGAGAGAGAGAAGGAGAACTAATTTAGACAGTACACAGTATTCTCTTGAATGGGGATTATGAAAATAATATTTACCAAAAAATGCCAGCCCAGAATATGGTTTTTTATTTAATCATTATTACATCAATCATCAATATCAATACTTAATAGCAAGCTGATAATGTAGCCAGTAGGTGAAACAGCTATTAAAAAGTGTAAAAAAATGATTAATCAGGTTCGGGGGGGTATTAATGCTCTCCAATTATTTAATGATAAGTACATATTTTTGAAAGTGTTTGTTTTTAATAATCGACTGGAATATTAGTTTGCAAAAATGTAATTGCTTCTTAATTTCACATCTTAGCTTCTTTGTGCCGGGTACAAAGGTAGTATATTTCTGTAGTTATTGTTTGCAGCACTCCGTGTAAAAAATCACGTTCATTTCAAGAAGCTGTTATGGTATTGATTCTGGTAAAGACTTCCATTAACTGACCAATCTAAATCTCATAAGTGATGTCAGGATAGTTATGCATTTGCTTGGTTCAAGTATTCAGCCATTATGTTAGAATGCAGGCAGTGTCTGAATATGGCTGTTAAATTATTTCTAAATACCGAACCAGAACAGCTTAACAGTTCTGCAGTTTGAGACTGACACAAAAATGACAATCTGCCACCTCTTTGTTTTTTAAATATTAACGTTGTATTGGGATAGTATTTTTGGAGTAAAAACCTGTGGCACGAGAGGATAAGTGACATAAACAAAGGCAGCTGGGCTTCATGAAATAATGGAACAATAAGGCCCTTGCAGCCGCTCTCATCACTCCAGTATGTTAATTAGCATTCTGTTGTGGCCGCAACACTGAAAACATGTAATCTGTATTGGTGTACAGTACAGCTGTGAACACACATTCTTTTTTGTGAGTCCCTGGAGTTAGCCTTGCCATTGGCATATGCGTTTGGGCCAAAAGTCAAGCCATCACCACTAAAATAGCACACTATAGCAGCAAAATGTCATTTGTCTTTTCTTATTTTTTTTTCTCCTTAATGCCACATGCTATCCAGTGATGTAATCCAGTATCCCTGCATCTGTCTCCCTGCTCTATTTCTGCAGGAGGCTACGGGAGGGGTGCTGTCATGCCAGCAAGGAGGAAGATTTAAAAGAGCCTGGCCTCAAAGGGTCAAATTAAAAAAAAATCTTTCCCTTTGCATTATTTGTGTGCATTTACATATATCTAATATACATCTATATATGCAATTTTTAAAATTTCTAGATTTGTCTTTAAATGTTGAGAAACTAAAATCTGTTTCTTGCGTGTGGGTTTTCTTGGGGGGGGGCTTAATGTGTCATGTCAAGGCTTGAAGCAAATGAGACCGGAGGAACAGAATCTCACTAAACTTTACTTACCATTTATATTGAGGACACAGTTCACCATTCTTCATGCATCCAGCACCCACTTGGGGTGGGGTCTGTTTTTTCCCATTTTACAGGAGAAACTGAGGCTGAAGCCCAAAGATGGGTCCTGCTGGTAGATCCTTTCCGACCTCTGTCTAAGGGCAGATATAGATGGTTGGAGGGAATAAAAATCATTGATCACTTTGAGGGATGCGGGGAGTGCCAGGGAGCAGAGGCAGGGAGCGGCTGGGCCTTTAGACTCAGGCTCAGAAAGGCCTCTCTTATGTGATCTTGCTGCTCACAGGCTGGGAGTCATTCCTGGTGTTGCTGGGACCTGGCTCTGATGGCAGCCTTGAAACAGGGGAGGCCTGGCGTGGGTCTGGAGAAGACAGTTTCAGCGTTACATAGGACCTGGACTAAATACCCAACACTCTGCTTGGATTTCACCTGATGGAGTTTGGCTTGAAAAGAGAAAATGATTCCATTTAAATTTTCCCTGCTCTCAAAGTTGTCTAGCTTCCCTGTGTGTGTGTGTGTGTGTGTGTGTGTGTGTGTGTGTGTGTGTGTGTGCGCACGCACGCAACAGTCAGTGTGCAACTTCCCCAGCACAGAACACATGCGTACTCTTGCGTATAAAGTACATATTCCTTTGCAAAATAATTTTTGATCAAGGATTGCATTTTTTAGTCTTTTAAATGTATTCTCTATTCAGATAAGATTATCCAGTTGTTAAAAACTTTCCTTAGCCGGTCGTGGTGGCGCACGCTTGTAATCCCCGTGCTTGGGAGGCTGAGACAGGAGGATCGCACAGGTTCGAAGCTAGCCTCAGCTACTTAGTGAGGCTCTCAGCAACTTAGTGAGACCCTGTTTCCAAATAAAATATAAAAATAGGTTTGGGAGTATAGCCCGGAGGTAGAAAGCCTCTGGGTTCCACCCCCAGTACCACCAAAAAAAAAAAAAAAACTTTCCTTACATTTTGGCTTCTCTCCAATGCCTCACCTACCATCTAACTATACAAAGCAAGCAAACAAATAAACAAACAAACAACACCTAAAAATAAAACACCAACAACAAAAGTGGCTTTAACGTGACTTTCCGGCTCTGGGCACAGCGTCTTGTCATTTTTTGAAGAATGAGAATGAATACAGAGCTGCAGGTTTTTCTTTTCATCGGCCTTCAATTTGATTGGAAAATTACCCCCACCACACAAAGAAAGCTCAGCATGTGGGTCGCCACACCGGTCCATTTTGGTTCTGTTTTTTGACTGCGGAAGACTAAAATTGTCTGTAGACTTGGTAACATGGGCCTGTGTGCACCTGGGACCAGACTAGGTTAAAGGTTAATAATACTTTTTTTTTTTAAGCTCCAACAGAACTGAACTCTTCCCCACTTGCCTGGCCCTCATCCTGACATCAGAATCCTGAATCCTGCCCAGCCCCTAGGCCTTCTGAGAGCCCTCCTGGTTGTCTTTCCCTTGGACTTACCCATAAGGCAAGGCAGGGCTGACACTGAAATTTAACATTCCTTGTTCCTCCTTTCCTAGATATTCGCACACCCTCCCTTGGTTAATGGCTCTTTAAATATTGAAATGCCTGGAAAAACAAAACAAAATAAAATAAAATGCAGCCTGTCAAAGAAATACAAACAACAACAACAAAAATGTTGGTATCTTTTAGAATTTGTCTTCCTAGTGGTAAAAGTATATAATTAATAGGAGAATTTTCCTCCAGATGTGGCTATACTATAATAGAGCCTTATAAATGCTACAGAAAGAAAAATTGCTTGGAACGAAGGCGTCCTCAATGAGAGCACACCTGGGTCTGACAGAGATTGCATTTAGGGACTGCTGTGCTATCACCAGGCAGAGAAAGACCAAGTCGCAGGGAGCAGCTGGAGAGAAAGCCCCAGCAAATCTGCATGCAAATAGCAGCACATTGTTAACTTAATCAGATGCCGAGGAAAAGATGTGCCAGAACGCAGAGGATGATCTACGCACGCACATGAGGGAGCGTGGCTGAGCGGGATGGGCGCTGGGCCGGGGTGGGCCCCAGCAAGGTAGAGACAGCGCCCCGGCCCTGGCCGGGCCCAGGCTGCCCGCCAGCCTGCGAGGCCAGCAGTCAGCTTGCCACATAATGCTTGACTCGCTCTTTGAAAAGATAGAAGCAATGGAGTATATTTCAATTGGTGGAAGCTTTATTTTTTTTATGGTGATATAGGTATGGACATCATTTTGCCTGACTCCCTAACTCCAATTAAATAATATTTCTGCTTAAATATCTGGGTGCATGAAGATAAGAAATACTGCCCTGGAGTGTATAAAGAAGGAGATTTTCTTTTCATTTACTTAAAAAAAAAGAAACGGTAGCTCTCTATAGATTGAAGTACTGGGTATAAATTGTACCTTAAGAAAAAGTGGAAGACACCTGTTATTTATATTTTATATTAATGTTAGTGAAAAATATATTTTAAATCTTCTCAATCTTTTAGCCTAGCACCATAAAAAATAAAAAGTAATACTATTTAATCACCCACAGCTTAATAGTGCCTTAGTTGTTTACTGCCATTGCACTAATTGCTCTGTACTAATGTGTTTTTCTGTGATATCCAGTAGTGCTAAGAGAACAGAGATCCATAACCAATTAAATATAGTGTTTTTTTTATGTTAAAAATATATCTGGTGAGGCTCGGAGAGGAACAGCAGCCGCCCTTAAGAAAGGCGCCTGCCCCAGGTGCCTGCGCGGCCTCTTTTGCGCAAAGACAAAGGGGGTAATTTTTTTGGCAAGAAAACAAACCCAAGAAAACACAACAAACCGAGCGTTTCCTATTTTTGCCCTCCCGCACCTCGGCGGGCTGTTTCTGGCTCGCCCTCCAGCCGCGGGAGCCTGGGGGGGCGCCGGGGCGGGGGACGCCCGCGCGGACGCCGAGAGCCGGGGCGCCGGGAGCAACAAAGGACCGGAGGCCGCCGCCCAGCCCGGCGGAGCCGCGCGGACCCCGCGAGCGCTGGCTGCGCGCCCGGAGCCCCGCGCCCGCCCGCCCGGCCGGCGGCCCCGCCGAGCGCCCACTTCACCTTACGGAGGGGAGATAATGAGATCAATTAGAGCCGCCGTCACCGCGCCCAGACAGCTGCCGGCGCATAGTAATCACCCGCGGGCCGGTGCGCGGGCCGCCACCTACGCCCCGGCACCCGGCAGCACAGCCCGGCGCGGACCCCGCAGCACCCACCCACCGCCCCGGCCCACGCTCCCACGCAGCGCGAGCCTTGTGCCCTTCTTGCACTTCTGCCGGGGAGCTCGCCCCTCGGATGACTAGCAGGGCTGGCTGCCAGGCCGGGGTGAAGTGTGGATGCGAATGTGGGGGCATGAACTTACAGGGGCGTGTGAGCCTGTGTTGGTAGGCGTGCAAGGGCTGGGCATGCATGTGTGCATGTGTGTGGGCATGAGGAGGTGACGGGGTGGTAAATTCATGAGTGTTGGCGCCCGTGTGTCTAAGTTGAGTGCTTAGAGGAGTGTGGGTGTGTAGGTGCCTTCAACAAGGTATTCTCTGCAGGTGTATGAACAAGTGTGTGCGTACACACCCGTGTGTGAGTGCGCCTGGGTATGTGTGTATGTGCAAATTAATGTGACTGTGTGCACAAAAGCGCCTATGCATGTGTGTTGGAGGTTTTTCACGTAGTGCCTGTGAGAGAAATTCATGCGTGGTGCTGGAGTGTGTGTCACGAGAGTGCATGTGTGGTTGTGTGCACATGAGCACCAGCAGGCGCATATGTCCACATGTGTGCAGGGTGGGCACCGGGTCCCTCTTCCTGGATGTCCAGGTGTCCTTGCAGGCCACGTGTTCTGAGATCATACCACAACTTGGCTCTTTCCCCAGGCCTATAGAAGCACATCTGTTTGCAGATGAGGATGGTGGCTCTTATCTCTTGACTGTCACCTATGTGTCCTCTCCCTGTCAGTCTTCACAGCCTCCACCCTATTCCATCACCTCCCAGTAGCTAACCATTGTTGTCCCAACCCAGGGCCCTTCCTACCTTGGGTCTCCTGATGAGCTCCTAGAGCTGAACTGAGGTGTTTGGCTCTGTCCCAGAGGGTGGGCAAATTCTGGCAACTCTTGGAAGTTTTTCTTTGGATCCCAGTCCCTCCCCTGATATCTTTGCCCTCTTCGTTCTCTTCCCCTCTCCTTCACTGTCCCAGCCTTGGCCTCTCTGCTCTCAGTGAACCTCAGTAAGGGGTGGGGAAGAGAGAACCGCTGAGAGGACCCACGCCGATAGACTTTCTTATGGGAAAGAAAATGAAATCTCTACTGTCTATTAGGGCTGGGACGGCTTCTGTCTATTCTGGACATCTGAGGGGACAGAGCTCCTGTGGTGAAGTTCTTCCCTTCAAACCCTCTGACCTCACCGGGGTCAGGGTGCACTGGGGCTGGAGGGACCCAGGTTTGGGTTCTTGTGTTATTTCTTCCAATGACCTGGGCGGGTGTCTGGATTTCCCAGTCTTGGTAGTAAGGAATGAGAGCGGCATGGTGACTCCAGCCACATCACATGCCTGGGCTGTGGGGAGGACCAGTCAGATAAAGCACATGGGGTTACTTTGGGGACCTTCTCTAAATACATTTTGAGGAATTAAAAGTCCTGCCTTTGTTTTTATTTTTCCAAACATGAAGTTTATGTATTCTTCTGTATGGTGGATACATGACAGTATTGTGAAAAGATATGAGTGCAACGTCCTCTTTCCTCCTTCGTGTGTGAGGGTTGTCTGGCTATGGCTATTTAGTAACTGTCCCATGTATTGGGAGCTCTAGATGAGGGCGAGGAGAAGCTAGCTCGAGCCCTGTGCTGCCGGGCATTTTACTGTGACTTGGGGCTTGATTCTCTTCAGTCAGCCATGGTCCCCAAGTCTGGCAAAATGGATTAGCGGCACGAGCAGGTCATGGGATGTGAATACTTTCTTTGAGTTGATTCCTATTGGGACGACAAGGAAAGAAGGTGGGATAGGGATACATCAAGGCCAGGAGATCTCAGAGCTGGAAAGGGTGAAGGACAGAGGAATTTAGAGACAAAGACCAGAAAAGGAGGAGTGGGTTTGAGTATAGATGAGGGGAAGGGAGGGTGGTGTGGGCACAGAAGGTGAGAGGAGACCCAGGTGTGCTGCCCAGGGACTGGCAGGGTACACAGACAGAAGAGATGCTTAGCATTGGCTTGCTTTCTGTGGTCAGTAGATACCGTCCTGGGCGGAGAAAATAAGATGATACAGAATCCAGTCTCACAAAGCCATTGAAGCTGCCTGGGATGGACAGCGTCGGTAACCCAGCAATTTTCTTGGTGCTAGGCACCTTGCTTTTCTGGCCTGATTTCATTTTTACTGAAGAAGATGAGGAATTTGCATCTTTTCTGGGGAATAAAATGAGGATGTTAAATGAGAGATGAAGTGTAATTGTCAGTGTCACAGAGCTGGTCAGTAGTGGAGCAGGCCTCTGAGCACAGGGCAGCCCTACCAAGGACACTCTGTGTCCCCTGCACAGAGCGCTCCAGCAGGTGGCTGTGCAGAAGGCCCCAAAGAGGTAAACACTAAGTGTAGTTCCAGGTATGGGCATTCTTTTCTGGAAAGAGAGTTTTTTTTTTTTTTTTTGCTTATAAGCAGCCTTTTGTCAGTCTTACTGTGGTCCAATTAGGCAATTGTACCCTAATTAGCCAGCTTTAGGCAGTGCTTCTTGCCTACATAGAAATTTGCATGTGAAGTTAAAAGCTGGCAGGAACTCTGCCCAGGACACAGCAGCAGTGGTGTCAGTGCTGGGCCTGGGCTGCCCTGCAAAGCTCACACTAGCTGTGTGGACACCGCAGCTAGGCCTGTCCAGCCCTCAAGAATGTGGTGGCTCTTCCCTGGGATGCCGGGGCTGGGGAGGGGGGGGTCCTGAGTTACGACTGGCCAAAAAGAGGTGAGCCACTGAAGAGTCATAAATATTCATCTTTTAGCACTCTATAATTCAAAAGTGACTCTACTGATTTGTTTTAATTCTGCAGGAAAATGCAGCTCTGTCCTGAGATGTGAACACTCTAGGGCCAGAAGGAAGCTTCTGCCCTCGGAAATTAGCCTTAAGCCGGTGTGGTGGCGCACGCTTGTAATCCCCGCACTTGGGAGGCTGAGACAGGAGGATCACACAGATTTGAAGCCAGCCTCAGCTACTGAGTGAGGCTCTCAGCAACTTAGTGAGACCCTGTTTCCAAACGAAATATAAAATAGGTCTGGGTGTATAGCCCGGAGGTAGAAAAGCCCCTGGATTCTATCCCTAGCACCACCACCAAAAAAAAAAAAAAAAAAAAAAAAAAGAAGGAGGAGGAGAAGAAGAAGAAGTAGAAGTAGAAGTAGAAGTAGAAGTTAGCCTTAGCGGGGCTGTGGTGGTACAAGCCTGTAAACCCAGTACTTGGGATGCTGAGACAAGAGGATTGAAGGTTCAAAGCCAGCCTCAGAAATTCAACAAGAATGTCCCTGTTTCAAAACCAAAATATAAGAAATGTGTGTGGGGGGGTATAACTTGGAGGTAGGACACCCCTGGATTCAATTCCCAGTACAAAGCAAGCAAGCAAGCCACTTCCTGAGGCAGGAGTGTGGTTATCCTCCAGAAGTGCATGTCTGGTTGCTTCCTGTCAGGGGCCAGCCCTATGTCTGTTCACATACCCAACTCAGGTTCCTCATACTCAGCACAATCATGGCCCCAGGTAGTCCACTCCTCTCGATTAGGTTGATGCCTCTTTGCATACTCTGTGTGCCAAGCACTGTGCAGGGAGCCAGGACAGCCTGTGCGAGGCCCCTAATTAAATCTTAAGGCTGTAGGGACAGAGGGCACATAATCAACAAATACAAGAGCAGGATAATTCCTACTGGAAAGCAAGAGATGACATGGATGTGGGTGCGTAATTCAGAGGCAGTGGTCTCCAGAGGGCTCCCCAAGAAGTATTGTTTGAGCTAAGACTTGCTTAGTAAGAAAAGGGGCCAGGCCTCCCAGAAGAGGGGATTCGGCAGGGTCCTGCATAGAAACAGGGTTGGTGTGCTGGACAGGCTGGGACCGAGCACCAGGGGCCAAGGAAGAGAGATGCGGTGAGGCTGGTAGGCTAGGGCAAGGTCACTTAGGAAGGTATGAGCAGGAGCACGGCGATGGAATCCACATTGCTGAGTCTGCACATGGCGATCTGATCCACATTGCTGAGTCCTTTCTTGGGGTGGTAGAAACCAGGGTGAGAGATGGATTCCTGGGAAAGTAAAGTTGGCCTGACCTGTTAGTTACTTTCATTTCATCTTCTGGCACCCTAAGATCCAAGTATCTTTCTGTGTCAAAGCATTCCCAAATACATCCCCATAAAGTTTACTACAGGTTTACGGGGGAAACCAGCACATATTTCTTCATTTAGTTTTTTGTTGTTGGAGGAGAGCAAGCAGGGATGATTCCCTGGCTTTGGCTTGAATCGCATCAGAATGATCACGGGAGACATTGACAGGTGAAGGACCTTTTGTCTGCATTTTGGCCAGTGGATTTGCTCTCTTCACACTGGGTGCTACCTCGGCACTCCATCTCCAAAGAGACAGCCTCTGCTCATGTCCCACTTCCCACATTATGGCTACTGACAGACAGTTATGAAAAGAAAGTTGTCCAATTTGAACGAAGCATAAAAACAGCTTCTGTAGTAGATGCTGTGGACTCCTTACTCATGGTTCACAAAAACTCTCCTCCTACAGTTTGGTGAAGTTTCTACACCTGCAGTGGTCTTGGTGTTAGCCATTCTTTTGCTCCAAGACATTTGGGTGGAAAATCCACAAAACAATAATAGATCAATACATTTAAATTAGAACTTTCAAAAATTCAATAATGGTATTTACAAATTAATAAAGCACTGTAAAGAAAATATGCACACTTCTTTATTTAGGGATACAGTTAATTTTTCATCGATTAAGCGTTCTTTCAGTGGATGGGATATGGGCAGGGAATATATATATATATATATATATATATATATATATTCTGGGGATTGAACCCAAAGGTATTCTACCTACCTCCAAGCTATACCTTCAGCCCAGCCCTTTATATAAATTGCTGAGGCTGGCCTCAAACCTGTGATCCTCTTGTGTTAGCTTCACAAAAACTTGGATTATTGGTAGCCATGTGCAACCTGGCAAGAGAATTTTTTTCTTTTTTCTTTTCTTTTTTTTTTTTTTTTTACTAAGAAGGAAGTTGTTTGGTGGAAAGCTAGAAGGATTCTGTGGTTTGGGTCCTACCTGTTAATCATGTGTAACCCAAGTCTATGGTAAGAGAAGAAGTGTAGGCTTCTCAATAGAAGCTGGGGCCAAGGAAGAATCTGCTGGATCCCAGGTGACCCATGAGTTCGCTTGAGGATGGAGGTGAGGATGTGCACATCCCAGCAGCGGAGGTGGGAGGGGATGCTGACTTCTGAAATGAGCGTGTGTTCATCATATGAAGGGAATTTGGTATAGGAAATCATCGTCTATCAAATATTGATCAGGAAGCCACTCTTCTTTGTTAAAAAGAATTCCCCATGGATACCCTTAAAATTAGCCAGCCCACTCGGATGGATCTGAAACAAAATGCAATTTTCCCCCTGAAAACAATGAATGTAAATGAGTTTTCCAGGCTATGGCATCAAGCTAGGTGGATCTGTACCTTGAGTAGGCCTGGGACCTGCCCAGAGAGAAAGAGAGTTGCCACTAAGTCTCAGGAGGCCCCGGGTAGGCGGCTGCGCCTCTGCTGGCCACTCTGCCACCCAGATGTGCAAAGCCTCAGCTGCATGCACTCTGCTGCCCCTCTCTTCTTTCTTTTATTCACAAAATATTGATTGATTGAGGGCCTGTGGTAGACTATATTCTGTGATAATGTTGGGAGCATGGTGGTAACCCAGGGACAAGCCCCAGGTCCCACCTCCCAGTGGACCAACAGGAGATGGATGCCCAGTGCTTTTCCTCTAGAGTGAGGCCCCAGCCCAGGCCTGGCTTTGGGTGCTGTGGGACCTTCAGCTGCCGATGTGGTTCCTGACATAGGGAAGCTGAGGGAGGAGCCTCTGTGGAGTGTGAAGGTCAAAGGTCACTCCCATGCAGTGCTGGAAGGATTGGAAGAGGTAGAGTGTCTTGGAGCTAGGTATGGGGTCTCAGTGGGGACATCTGCTTAGGAAGGGTGTGCTCCCCAGCTGGAAGGTGGAGAATGAGGAAAGGGTCTTGGAGGGACATCAAGAGCATCCCAGGAGGGCTGGGATGTGAGGAGGGAAGAGGGCAGAGGGGAGTGAGAACCACGCAGAAATTGAGGGAGGTCATGAGGCCAGAGTGGGAGTAGTGCTGCAGGAGAGCAGGACCACCCCCAGGCTAGCCTGCCTGGCAAGCAGGGAGGATGGGCCTCCTGTAGTGTCTTCATGGGACTCCCCCATGAGCTGCATAACGCGGCCATTTCCAGTTTACAATGCTGGATTAGCTTTTGGTTCTCCTCTGTTGTGTTGTTAGCACTAGTCTTCCAAGCTTCATCCACCAGTTGTTTGCTAGTTCCTAATGGAGAGGGGCTTCCTTGTTAACGAAGGTAAAATTCTAGTGCCTGGATTTAGCATTTAAGGCCTTCTGTGCTTCAGTCCCCCTAGGCATCCTTAGATTTTTGGTAGACCCCTGCATGCAAGCACCTCCTGCCTGGTTAGTTCTGATTAGTTACATACGCTTTGGCTTATGCTATTTCTTCTATTAGTGTTTCATCTACTTCTCTTCAATATTTCAGGTTCAGTTTTTCAGGCCCATATGATATTTCACCTGCGTCATGAACCTCCTCTCTCTTCTGACCTGGGCATGGAGGTATTGCCTTGAAATCCCTTTTGTGTTGTACCTTTATCCTCAGCTGGGGGAGCTTGGGTGTTTTAGGACCTTGTGTGCTTAGTGGGGTCTCAGTGGGGACATCTGGATGAAGGGCAACCCACACACCCCTGAACTGGCAAATGGTTTTCAGAGATTGTGTGGAACTGTCCATCTGCCCCACTCCTTAGACTTTAAAAAAAAGAAAAAGAAAAAAAGAATGTGGCCCAGAGCATTCTGTGATCAGCTACCTGGCACCTAAGGCCCTCTCTACTTTCGTCTCATGCAACATTCTCCACCCCCAGCCTGTCTCCTCCAGAGTGTCACCTTGTGTCATTCAGCACTTCTCAAGCGTACCAGACCTTGGAGTTGGCTATGCTCTTGCGTATGCTATTTCCTTGCCTTAGAAAAGCAGCTGCTTCTTATTCTTTCCCCTACCCCATACCTCCCCTAAAAAACTCCTATTCATGCTTCACGACCCAGATGAATTGCTGTTACTCAGCCCTGAGCTAAGTTAGCCCTCTTCTCAGCTGAACCTTCTTATCTCTGTTATCAACTATGGTTCTTACCATGCTGTCATCTCTCTGTTTAAATGTCTGCCCCTCTTGTCTCTTCTGCCAGGGCTGCCTTGTAGGCTCTTAGGAATAGGCCTCTAGTGCATGAAACTTGAAAGTTAGTCCTGCATCTCAGAATCTCAGAGAACACTTCCATCTTAGTAGAAACATTGGAGGGGCCTGTCAGCAGGCTGGTGCTATGTGGAGCAGGGAGCTGCCTCTGAGGGTGTGTCCATAGTCAGACCTTCAGCAATTTCTAAAATAACATGTTGACATCTGTGTGTTTACGATTCTGATAAAAAGATCCTGAAGGAAGCAAGGTGCAAGTAAGTCAGTCTGCCCCATGTCCCGCAAGTCACTGAAGTGTCAGTAAAGACAGAAGCAGGTTGGTGAAGGGGAACGTCTTGTTTGTGTTGAAGCCCTGTTGATGTCTTGTGGTTACAAACTGCCTAAGTCACAGAATAGGACTAGAAGGAAGCCTGAATGGGGGAGTGGCAGGTGCTTAGCTGTTGGCTTGTCGGAAGCAGCTCGTTTTGGTGAGAAAAAACAGCGCCTGTCCTGGAGCCAGTTCCACAAGCACTGCAGGCCACAGCCTTTGTGTCTTGCCCTGCATAGGGCAGTGGAGGCCTGAGGATCCTGCAAGTGCTAGTTGCAGCAGCCCTGGTCCAAAAGATCCCATTCAGAGAGGCTGGGGTGGGACCGATGCTTGAGAGATGCCCAGAATCTGCCCTCCCATGGCTGACAGCCGTGAGGGACCCACTGCCTCTTTCCAAACCATTTATTGCCACTTACCACAGGCTTGGTTTGCATCTGCTGCTGAGAGCAGAGCGATCCCAATTTAGAAGCCGTGGAGGCCGTTTTTCACCCACACTGACATAAGCCATGACTCTCGAAGCCGATGACACACTCGAGATAAGGTCAAATGCTGAACAGAAAGGGACATTTGTTGCTCTGTTGCTTAATCCCTTTTCACAGAGAAGCTGTAGACGCTAATGGCTGCTAGGATGTGCAGTACTGTGAAGTAGGATGCACAGCCCGCTACTTCATGAATGCTACTCATCTGACCACCTGGACACCAGGGCAGAAGCCCTGAAACTCCAGCCAAGATAAGGGAGTTGGGCCAACTAGGGACAGGAAAGCTTCTGGAAGCCTGGGATTCTAGCCTGGGCCATGGACTCTGGGGCCTGGAGGGACTGCATCATGAGGCCAGGTTGGCAGGGAGGTGTGGGTGGCCAGTAGCTGTCTGGCCATTGTGGTCACCCCCAAGCCCACATGCCCACCCAAAGGTGGGGCTCCTGCTCTATAGCGTCTCCCCCTGAGCTGTAGCACCTAGTCAGGCTTACCATCCTGGATGCTGCGTGAAGGTGGCATGTGTCCTTGACACTCACAGACTCCTCCAAGGTCACCTCCTTCCTTCTATACTTGGGCTGCTCCAACTTTTTCGCTTCGGGAAACCTTCCAGGGCAATCTAGAGTGATCTAAATTCTGAAGGTGTTTACTTGCATTGTGAGAAGGTTTTGGGGAGCTAAGGGTTGGGAGACCAGTTCTTCAAAAACACAGTCCTGACTCTACATGGTTGGGGTGCACTGGAAGCTTTCTTCATTCCAAGCTTAGCATCTTCTGCTGGGCTCATCCAGACCTCACTGAGACAGCTAACAAGCAGAAGGTCTGAGTGCTTGTCTGATGCAACCCTCTGAGGGCTTGGAAAAGCCAAGAGGAAGAGGGATTCCTGCACACTGCCTTTCTCCATGCACTAGGCTCCTCCTGCCATGAGCCAAGTGTTCAAGACTGGGCGTTAAGCCCTTGCATCTCTCTTCCTGGGGTGTGGGCCACCCAGTATGCATGCCCTCGTATGTGTTGTGTGCCACATGTAGTTTGAGGTCCAGACCTGGCTTTAAGATTCCCAGTGGAGAGCTGGTTTGTGCAGCTCCTCTACTCAGAGGTGGTTCTCAGAAGCTCTCATGTGGCTGCCATCGCTCCTGGGCACGGGGCACTTGGGAAGCATTTCCTCAGAGAGTGGTTTCATGGCCGCTGCTGGGGTTTGCAGTTGTGAGTGGGGCCTTGCCTCTCCTCTGCTCTGGACACAAGCACATTATAATGAAAATCTTTTTTCCCAACCCCCAATATTATGCTCCCTAACTGGCAGGTTTTAAAAAATCTTGTCCATGCTCCCAGGTCAGAATCTTATTTGTCAAGAATTGATAAGTCACAGTTTACCTCCAGGGACTGTGTTATGGTAGCATTCATCATGGACCAGTCCCTGACTTCCTCATCAATGTGAGTTCTAGATGGGGCTGAGCTGGACATAGTTGAACCTTCTAAGGTTCTTGCTCAGTAAATATTTTTTTGGGGTGGACAAGGGGTGGCACCCTGGGCACTTGGATTCTGGTGAACTCTCTCCCCACCACTTTCCACCTGTGCCCTGCTCACCGAGATCCTCCGGCCACACACAGGCAGGGAGCAGATAGCAGCTGTGGGCCTCTCTGGCCCACAGTCTTGCGGAGGACTGATTGGCTGCTGAGTGTATCATTGTGCCAACTAGGCTGAGATGTAAAGGTCTCTAGAAAAAGATGTTTCCAGCAGAATTAGAGAGGAAAGAAGGCCAACAGGAGAGGCCGGCATGCCTCTCAGCTATGTTTTCCCCAAAGGCTGCTGGGATTGCAGCTTCTCCATGGATACTGTCTCCTTCCCTGAGATGTCTCACCAGGTGTGCAGCTTGGGGCCTCAGAGATGCTCTAGGAGGGCCCTACAAAGGCACCAGCCACGTGGGGAAAAGTTGCTGCTTGCTAAGCATCACTGTCAGTGGAATTGGCTTCGTAGGGGTTAGCTGAGCGGGACTGAGGTTACGCTGAACAGAAAGAAGAGGAGAGAATCCTGCTAATTTGCTTTTTTCTTTACTTTGATCTTCAGTTCAGTTGTCCTTAGTATAAACTGGTAGTTATAAAATAAAAAGTGCTAGGGACTTCTCTCCCTTTTAATAAGCCCTCACACTGAAAAAGGGTTGGATGAGAAGAAAGGAGGCCTGAGTCAGAGTGAGCAAGCGGCAGGCAGCAAATGAAACTCTTTAAGGGCCAGGAAGAACAGGGCTGGCTGGTGGCTGCGCAGGAGTTCCAGTGTCAGAGAGCAAGATATTGTCATTTCACTCTCCATAGCGGCAGGCTCCAGGGGCTGAGGTCAGGACCTAGGTGCAGATTGAGCTGTAAACTATCCCAGCCCCTGCTCCGGGTCCCCTGGGCTGTGCCCACCTCACCAGCCAGACCCCCCAAGAGAGAGCCTTACATTCTGCAGGGGGCTGGAGAGCCAGCCTTCCCGAGGTCTAAGGAGGGTGAAGGGTCCTCCTTAGCATTTCAAAATACCCTATATAAAGTCAGAAGTCTGGAAAGACAGGGAAGAAACGGGCAGTCAGGTCTGTGTGCTTTCTGGAGGATCCTAATCAGGGTCCAGGGCAGCCACAGCTCTATGCCCTCCCCCTTCCTGCTTATACTCAGCCCACCCTAACCCATGGGTGTTCGCAGCTCAGTCTGTTTCCTGGAGAGCTTCCATTTCTATGTCAGAATAAGCAGAAATTCCCACCTGAGAATTCCCACCTCGTTAAGTCTTCCGAGCAGAGAGCTTTATAAACTTTAGGTGCTGAGTGTTTCTTGAGTACTGGTCGTGTTAATATTTATTCACTAGAGAGCAAGTTTTGTCTGCAGAAAGCACATGCTGGGGCTTGGGAATTCTTCTGACTGGAGCTGGAAGCAGTGTTCCCAGCCATAGCCACTGCAAGGAACCTCGGCAGGTACTTGGGCAGGTGGGAGCTGGCAGCCCCCACCTTCATCATGGCCATTTTCTTATCTGAGGACTTGTAAAGCATGGGGCTGTGGGTGCCTCACCTGCTGCCCACCCCAGGCACAGAGGATGGTCCCTGCCACCTCCATCTATTCCGGAAACCTCTGCTTCAACTGCTTCTGCTCAGGATGCATCTTGTTCTAGGCTTCATTGTAAAGAATGACAGAGTCCAGGACAGCCAAGAAGGGCATCTGAGAAAGACCAGAAAAAGAGAGAAGTGAAGGGATATTGGGTGGGGGAGGCAGGGGAGAAACACAAACCCCCACACGGAAAGGGAATCTCCAGCCAAACTCTCCCTTGTTGATTACAAATTCAGGCCACCCTTAGCTAGTTAGCTTCCTTAGAGTATAATTGTCTCTCAAACTTTTGGCTCTGTAACCTTAAATCCTGTTACTGTGGCCCAGGACAAATCAGTATTAATTTAGCTGATGTGGCCTATCATACTTATATATGATATATTTACGTACGTGTATGTGTATCTTGTGTTCTCCTAGCCTTCCCAAAGAGATGGAGAATTTAGCTGATGTGGCCTATCATACTTATATATGATATATTTACGTACGTGTATGTGTATCTTGTGTTCTCCTAGCCTTCCCAAAGAGATGGAGCAAGTGTGTGTGGCTTCTTGGCGGCGTTCTCAGCTGCCTGGAGGAGGTGGAAGGCTCTGACCGCCGGGAGGAGGGGGCTGTGTCTACTTTTCTCCAGCCCTGGTGGGTCCCATGCTTTGGGAATTCAAGTCCTCTCTTGGGGAACCCCAGAGCCCCGATGGGTGTCATCCAGATCTTGCAGGGAAACCGGCAGGAAACCACAAATCCGCTGGGGCGGGGAGGTGGGAACAGAAAGAATTTGCGGTTAAATCTAAAACACAAAGGGAGGGTAGGAACAGCCACCACAGGGATTTCATTAAAGAGACCACAGACTTTGGCCTCCAGTCCACGGCCATGTTCTGGCAACGCAAAGCACCATCTCTAGGGTGGCAGGAGAGAGGAGAAGGGCGAGGAGGCCTGAGGTGCAGAGCTCACGTTCAGCAGCACTCACTCCTGTCATCCTGGCCAGCCCCGGTAGCCACCATGCCCTAAGGAACTGAGGTCGCCACCATGCCCTAAGGGAACTGAGGGCATGACATTTTTTGAGTCAACCCTCTGGCTTTCTGTGTGATTTCCAGTTCTTCCAGGATGTCTCTGTTCTTAAAAGTGCATCAAATAACTGCTCTTAAGCGAGCCCAAATTAAACTCCCAAACAAAGCGTTCTAAGTGCTGTTTTATTTCTAGAGATGAAAATTGCACCAGAGTAACTTCTTTATTTGAGTACATTACATTACAGTAGAAGGAAGGAAGGAGAGCACTGTGATACAAAATAGTAATTAACTGTTTTTTCTCTGTCCTGAAAATTAGTGCATAGCTAGATCAAAATATGACAGGGTGCATGCTCATTTAATTTTTAAATTGCTTGGTAACTTCAAATAAAATGAATGCAGTGGATATTAAGATTGCATACGTACGCGCTAAATACTCAATGGCATTTTGGGAGCCACTTCTGAGCAGTGCAGTAGGATATCATTCATTCACTTACCCGGTCGACACACGTCTGTGACACCCACTATGTGAGGATGTCTCTGGGGAACAGGAATATGCACGAAGGAGTCATGTCAGTGCCCTAGAGCCAGGGGAGAAAATCAGAGCTGACTGCTGAGGGTCACAACAGTTCGCCTGTCATCCGTTTATCCATTCTCTCATTCATTCGCTTGGCAGTTGTGTAAGGAATTTCATCTCTACATCCGGATTCCTGCTCATGCCACCTTCCTAGTTTATTGGGAGGAACATCAACCAGGGTAAATGTGGAAGACGGTAGACGAGCAGCACAAACAAAGTCATCAAGGCTGAGGGCCCCGTTCGTCCAGTTACTCCTGTGCTTACTCATGAATTCATTCATCCCAAAGATTTTGTTGAAGACTTACTGTGCACCAGGGATATAATGATGAGCACAAATATACTCAATCCCCGCCTCAGGGAGCTCTCGGAGCTTCTGGTCAGGGACTTGGACCTAGTGCAGGTGCAATCTCAGTGGGATTCAAGTAGGCACTGCATTGGGAAGACATGACAGGCAGAGGGAACAGCAAGTGCAAAGGCCCTGCGGTGACTGTGAGGACTGTGAGGTGGCTAGTGAAGCTGGGGGTGTGGAGTAAGCTGTGGGCTTGGCTGGAGAGACAGGTTGAGATGGGGCCGTATCAACCGCCACAAGATCTGGGTGAGGAGAGGGGGAATGGGCTAGGCAAGATGAGAAAATGGCAAGTGCTCCATCAGCTCAGCCAGTGCCTCCTGCTGGAGGCCGGTGTGGGAGTGGATGAAGCGTAGGAGAAGATCAGAATGCACAGGCCCCTTGGTAATCTCCTTGATTTCTGGGCCAAGTCCTTTCCTTACAATATTTTAATTTTCTCCCTTCTCTATAAGAGGATTACTTATATTTTCTGAAGCCAGCCCAAGAGGTGGGCCCACCTCTTGCCTGCTTATCCATTATGAACCTGTACAAATTGGGTAATTGTGTGTGTGTAAATGGATAGTTAGGTGCCTAACTACGATAGGTATACGTGTGGGTATGTAATTAATAGAATTGCCTTTGCAAATGCTCACTTCCTTAAACATCCCTCTTCTCACCTCTGCTTCTCCGCTAGCCTTCCACCCACTGACACATACATCCAGGTGTGACTGGGCCAGGGGTACCTTGTGCATCTGTTCTTCCATGCCCCTGCCCCATGTCCCTGCCACCTCCATCCCATCAAGAGAAAGGAAAGTGGTAGCACCTTCCCATCCCCTGTATCTGGTGGGAATTGTTTTTCTCTGCCTGTAAATAGTACAGTCTGGGAATTGCATGTTGTCTGGGAGTTGCTTCCCCCTCCTTAGGTCAGCCTCATCTTCCCAGGAGAAAACCCCCCGCAGACGTGGGCTTGCCGTGACTTGGAGGGAGCTCTGTCTTTGAAGCCATGCACACTAGGTTCTAGCTCAATCACCCAGGAGCTCTGCTACTCCTGAAACCACAACGGGGTTTAGGGCTTGGTGCGGAGTTGGCTGACAGTGTGATCAGTTAGTTATTTGCACTAACACACGTGTGCATTTTGACATTGTACTGATGAGGTTCGAGGCCTGGGGCTTTTAGTGTATACAGAAGAGACAGACCTCAGGGGAACCATAACTGTTGCCAGTATTCTTCATGTGGTCCGTGATACAATATAACAAGAACGATAAGCTGGGCATGGTGGCGCACACTGTAATCCCACTTCTTGGGAGACTGAGACAAGGAGGATCACAGGTTTGTGGCTAGCCTCAGCCACTTAGTGAAGCCCTCCACAACTTAGTGAGACCTTGTTTTTTATTTTAATTTTTTTTGGTGGTACTGGGGTTCCTGGAAGCCCTTCTGCCTCTGGGCTACACTCCCAGACCTATTTTATACTTTTTTGTTTTTGGAAACAGGGTCCTGCGCGATCCTCCTGTCTCCGCCTCCCAAGCGCGGGGATTATAAGCGTGTGCCACCACGCCTGGCATGAGACCTTGTTTTAAGTTAAAAAATAAAATAGTGGTGGGGTTGTATCTCAGAGGTGGAATGCCCCTGTGTTCAACCCTCAGTGTCACAATAAATAAGTGCACAAGTAAATAAAAATAATAAAAATGGACATGGAACATGTACTTTGTGACCCTACAGTTAGTCTAAAAAACCAAATAATTGCCTTGGATACCATAAAAGGACTATGAAGTAACTAAACCATAGAGTCATCTTTTTTCAGTTTTTAGCATCTATAATATGATACCCAAGATATACATTTGGTTTGCAACAGAGGGTTGTAGTTATGTTAAAACGCAGTCCTGCTGGTGGGATGGAGTGTGGGTCCCGAATGTCTCACAGTGACCGGTCAGAACCCTGAGAGGTGAACAGAGTCCGCTGTACCTTTGCTTTATCTGTCTGAAGCAGCCACCAGGAAATCTTTGCTGGGGAGAATTCCTTAATTTTTCCTGAGGGATATTGGTGATTGGATCTTAGTACTCTGTGTTCTTTCTTGACAGTGAGCTTTGCTTCTGCTGTGATAAAATGCATCCCCAATAGCTGTGCACCTCTGTGTCTTGCAGTTGGGGGTACTCCTTCCACACAATTTCTGTTTGGTAGGGACTTTGTATTACTTTAATGGAAGATAAGTTTTGTTTGGAATGTAAGACTTATGAAACTAGGTCATTTACATTTTTGTTTTGATTATGACTTTTTTAAAATTGATAAATCTGATTTAAAGAGTAGTTTTGAGTTCACAGAAGAACAATGAAAAATACAGAGAAGTCCCATAGCCTCCCTGTCTCTGCACGTGCTGAATCTCCCTCGAGATCAACGTCAGCCAGCACGTCGGTACAACCACTAAACCTGAGGAGCTACCGCAACTCATCATTACCACTCCGAGTCCACAGATTACATTAGGGCTCATGCTTGCTATACAGAAGATTGGTTTTGACACATGTATAACAACATAAAATAAAAAGTCTGGGGATATAGCTTGGAGGTAGGACGTCCCTGCTTCAATCCCCAGTATAAAGCAAAACAACACAACATACCACCAACTTCCCATCAAATTAAAAATGGCAGCCACAGAAGACACTTTTCTTTTATTCAGGCACAAGGACAACTCAGGACAATTCAGGGCAACTCTCCCTATTCCTATCTAATGGGATGATTTTATCTGTAGAATGATACTTGAATTAGCAGATTTCTTCCAAATAAGGGTTTGTACAGCCTGTGTTCTAGTGTCTATAAAATAGCAAGCTTGAAAGGAAATGTCCAACTTGACTTATATTTTCTGGATCAAATTGAAGCCCTAGACGTTTGCAGTTTAGTTTTTGGTTTTGACAATTTTTTCCAATTCATCTTCCCCACCTATCTTCCACTTAGAAGCTCAGTGCAGGCCTGCCAATAGTCACAGAGCAGCAGGATCAGGGAAGAGTGTGAAAGTGGTCCAGGAACCAGGAGGACCCTTTCACAGATGTGCACTGTCTCCTTCTGTTATATGAAGGCTTTATTTATTTATTTATTTGCTGTTTTTACTTTGCAGGGCTGGGAATTAAACCCAGGCCTCATGCATACTAGTTAAGCGCTCTACCACTGAGCTGCACCCTCAACCCCTCAAGAGCTATTTTTAAAGAACACCCTGAACTCGGAGGTAAATGACCCTGAGTTCCATCCCCAGTACTGAAAAAAAAAAAAAATACCCTGACTCCTGAGTTAGCAGAAGCCTCAGCTTTTCTGCAAGCATGCTTCTTGGACCCTGGGTTCTTTAGAGCCCCTGGTTGGCCTATTCACCGCTCAGAGCCCTATGGTTGAAAACCTGAGAATTTATTACTCCTTAGAAGTTATTACTTCAGGGATCGGATATAGTTGTGAGTCAGGTAATAAGAGGGACTGTCTCTGTCCCACAGTTTGCCTCTCATGATTCATTAATAACTACAGTGTCTAAATCCACACTTTGCATTTTATCTTTTACTTTACATTTTCATGGTATTGGGGATGGAACCCATGGGCATTCTACCTCTGAGCCATACTCTTGGCCCTATTTTACTTTTATTTTGAAATAGGATCTCATTAAGTTTCTGAGGCTAGCCTCAAAATCTGTGATTCTCTTGTCTCAGCCTCCCAAGTACTGAGATTATAGGCATGTACCCACACCAGGCTACACTTTCCATTCTAAGTGGGAAGGTTTTGCTGGAAAGAAGACTCCTCACTGGCTTGGGACTCTTCACCTACTTCATCTCCTGTCTTTTTGCCAAACAAAACTTAATGCGTCAGTTTCAAGTAACTAAACACACAAATACACACACAAAGTACATATATGTACAAACACATATACACATGTCACACACGTGTAAAACACATGCATATGTATGATGCATACACATGTATGGTGGTGTCAGAATGAAGCTTGTGGATTGTATCAGTGTGGATTTCTCAGTTGTGATACTATATCCTTAAACATGCTTAAGCATCAGGGGTAACTGTGTGGAGAGTAAATGAGACTCCTCTGTATGGTTTCTTATAACCTCACAGAAATCTACAATTATGTCAAAACAAAAATAAAAAAAGTTCCCAAACCCAATTTTCAATTCTTTGTTTCATATGGTCATAAATATATCTACTCCACTCCTTAGACTTGGGTATTCTGTGTATTCTTTACTAATGTGCCTCAGCTATTTAAGCACTAATTGACTTTTGTTAATTTGGTTGCAAAACTAGAAGCCATATTCAGCAATATGACCTCTTGATGGTGCCAAGGTATTGGGAAGGGGGTCTGGCTCTCATGTGGATTTAGGAGTTTACAAAATAGATTGAGTCTAGGATGTTAGAAAGTACAAATGGATAATAGCACACACTTTAATAAGTTAACTCACTCTGTAGGTTTCTTTTTGGTGTTTTTATTTTGAAATATGCATTAACTTTTAGGAATTTGCAAAGACAGTGTCAAGATGTCCTCTACACTAGCTATCGTGTTTCCCCCATTGCTTGCATCTTGTTTACCTGTAGTTTAACAGCAAAGAAGGAAGCTGACCGTGCTCGAGCTCTAATGTGTGCGGATAGTCCTGTGTCATCTCATCACACCTGTGGGTTCTGTAACTCTAGGATGTTAGAAAGTACAAATGGATAATAGCACACACTTTAATAAGTTAACTCACTCTATAGGTTTCTTTTTGGTGTTTTTATTTTGAAATATGCATTAACTTTTAGGAATTTGCAAAGACAGTGTCAAGATGTCCTCTGCACTAGCTATCGTGTTTCCCCCATTGCTTGCATCTTGTTTACCTGTAGTTTAACAGCAAAGAAGGAAGCTGACCGTGCTCGAGCTCTAATGTGTGCGGATAGTCCTGTGTCATCTCATCACACCTGTGGGTTCTGTAACTCTCCTCGGTGGAGAGGCAGGACTGTTCCATCACTACCATGGTCTTCCTCAGGCCCCTCCTTTGCAGTCCTATCTACTCCCTCTCCCACCACTCCTAGCATCTGGTGACTGCTAATCTGTACTCCCTTTCTATAATTCTTATCAGTCTAAGAATGTTATATGAATGGAATAATCAGTATCTGACCTCTGACACTAGCTTTTTAAAGTCAGCATTGTGCCCTTGAGATCCATGCAAGTTGTTGCATGAACTACTAGTTCATTCCTTTTATTGCTGGCTAATACCCTGTGATATAGATGTACCACACAGTTCTTTTAACTATGTACTCATTGTGGGACATTTTTATTTGTTTCCAGCTTGTGGCTATTATAAATAAAACTTCTACGAACAATAATATGCAGGTTTCTTTGTGTACATAGAATTTTTTATTTTTCTAAGATGAACCTTCAAAATTGCAATTGCTGGATCTGTGTGTTTTTAAGAAATCACTAAAGTTTTCCAGAGTAACTGTAGCATTTTACAGTTGTACCAGCAAAACAGGTAAAATTCAGTGTCTTTGCTTCCTTGCCAGCATTTGATATTGTAATTATTTTTTATTTGAACAGTTCTAAAAAATAGACTAAAAAAGTGTGTGGTAGTATATCATCATGGTTTTAGTTTGTATTTCCCCAATGTCTAGTTCTGTAGAACATATTCTTTTTTGCCATATATATGTATATATGTATGTATATGTATATACATACATACATATATATGTATATATACATATACATACATGTATATATGTATATACACACATATATGTATATATGTACATATACATATATATATATAAATCTTTTTAAAAAAATTAAAAAAATAAAATAAATATATAAATCTTTTTTGATGAAATGTCTGGCCATGTCTTTTGCCCTATTTCTAAATCATCATCATCATCATCATCATCAGTATACTGTTGAGTTTTGAGAGTTCTTTATATATACATACTAGATTTGAGACTTTTGTCAGATGTATGGGTTGCAAATGTTCTCTCGAAGTCTGTAGCTTGTCTTTTCACCCTCTTTGCAGGGTCTTCTACAGAGCAAACATTCTAATTTTGATAAGATCCAATTTATTATTATTTTCTTAGATTGTTCTTCCGTTATATTTGCCGAGGTCTAGGCCCCATGATTTTCTTCCCAGTTATCTTTTAAAAGTTTCACGTATTTTAAATTTATTATCCAATTTTTTGCATAAGGTGTAACATTTGGATTGAGATTAATTTTTTTGGGGGGGGAATCTTATGGCTACCTAGTTGTTCCAGCACCATTTGTTGACAAAACAAAAAGCAAAGAAACAAACAAGAAAACACTGTCCTTCCTCCATTGCATTGCTTTTGTACCTTAGAAAGAAGTCGGCCCTCCAGGTGTGGGGCTACTTCTGGGGTGACCATTTTGTTCATTCATCTACCTATCTTGATCTTTAAGAATAAGAAATTCAGGTGAGGCTGGATCTAGCAGAGGATCCTGGCCCCCCAGTGCCTCTGGCTTCCTCTAAGAACAAGTGCGCCTAGACGCGGGGGCCGCGGCAGCCCCTGGGCTTTGCTCTGCGTGTGAGCATGTGTGAGACACTTCCCAAACTGTCTCTTCGCTGCAGTCCCAGACTCTGCCGGCTTTGGTCTTCCTTCACATCCTCTCGTTGCTTACGCATGTTCTCAGATTAAAGTAGGATTTTCTGAAACAGATTTTTCTATTGTGGGGTAAAAATGGTAAGTAAACAGAATTATCGTAACAATTTAAATAGTAATAAAATATGTTTTTCTGTTTCTATTCAGAGAGGGGGAAAGGTAACTAGAGAAGATGAAAGGAAGAGCTAGATTTGTGGGTGGTAGGTATGTTTTTGTTTCCCCCTTCAATAATAGGTACAGAGTTTTAGTAAAGGACTTCAAAGCAAAAGGAAAAAATAGCATATACTGTTATGGGGTTATTTTTATCTTTCATTTTTATGACAACTTATTTGTACTTAAGAGAATCTTTCCAAAGAGTTAGAAGCATCATTAAATAAAGACTGTGAAATGTGCAATATGGCTTATTTATTTAAATGTTAATTGGTCCAACGAACACTTCTAATTAGCTCTATATTTGCTTAGCAAAAAGTTTTACAAATTCCAATTGTGAAAAGCAGCTATTTTGAGCTGGTAAGCATGTTGCAGCCTCAGCTATGATTTTTCTATAGTTCTCAGCCTTGAAGGCACAATTTAATTTTTCATGTATGCATACTAGCAACGGTAAACACTTGCGAGTGTAAAGAACCTTCTTTAATTAGCTGCACAACAATTAAAGGATTCACAAACTAAATTGAACCCTGTCTCGGTGCTTACTAGCTGAATTCTACCACCTGTCACAACAGCACTTTGTTCAATCTGTTATGCAAAATCATTATAGCAATATAGCGGAGGGGAAAAAAAGAGAAAACAGCAATTATTTCTTACTTTTCTCTTGAATGGGTTATTTTGGGTTATACTGATGTCAGGTTCATTGAAGCTAACCTTCTGAAATCTGTAACAGCATAATACTTCTAAGGCAGACTCAGAACGGCTAGAGGAATATCGCGTTTTACCCTTTTAGGAAGAAGCAGCGCCTATCCCTAAAGTGTGTCGGGATCTCTGATCATTTCAAAATACCTGTTCCAGCTCTCGCAGGCACCTTCCATTTCCCCCTTCTCACAAGGAACCCTGATTGGCACCTCAGGCTCCGGTGTTGTAAAAGCTTGCAAAGCACTGTCGGCAAGAATTTGAAGAAGCAATTCTCAGACTGCCTTCTCAAAAAAGCATACCAAGTCATATTACCTCACCAGCCCAATCACTTACTGTGAAAATGTGGGTGGGAGTGTGGCTTTAATTTTTTTTTTTTAAGTTGGTTTAAAGAAAATGATTCTCCCATAGACCCCTTACTCCTTTGCCATTTGCAGAGACAATGGCTTTATTGTGAATCCCTAACCCAAAGCCCTACAGGGCGGCAGGCTTCTCCTTGTAGCTGGGGAATAAATGTTTACATTTGGTGTTGCTGTACCCTGGCCTCTGGCGGGAAAGCCTACACGCTGGGCTTTCACAGAGAGAGAGAGAGAGAGTGACGGGGGTGTTTTGTGGATGAACGCACCTCTGCCGATGAGCTCCACTTTGAGACGCTGCCTGGCAGTTGCTTAAAATGGCATCAATAACATATTGTTAGTCGCAGCCTCAGAAGCATATGTGATCTGGGCATTTCAGGCGTTGGAGTGATTATAGACAAACAGCCGGGCTCATTCAGAGTGCCTGTATTTTCCGGAGTTACAGTATTTGTTAGAAGTTGTCTCTACATTATTTCATGAAACTATGTAAAGAAGACAAGGCAGCTCTTTGAAAATATAAACTCTTTCCTCCAAAATATGCTGGAAGAAGGAAAGTGAGAGCCAGAGGTCAAAGGCTGAGGCGAAATGTGTGTCCCTATTTTTCCTAGTTTCTCAGCAGAGGGGATACACACTTTCAGCATTTGGGTGGTCAGTGCTGCCTTCACTCAGATCCGGCAGGAAGAACCTGCACAGCACACAGGCTTCCCTCTGTTTTCAGCTGAAATCTTATCAGAAGTATGCCACTGGCTGGGCGTGGCAGCACACGCCTATAATCCTATATAATCCCAGTACTTGGGAGGCTTAGACTGGAAGATTGCAGATGTGAAGCCAGCCTCAGCAAGGTAGACTCAGCAACCTGAGACTCTGTTTCTAAATAAATAAATAAATAAATAAATAAATAAATAAATAAATAAGGCTGGGGGCGTAGCTTGGAGGTAGACTGCCCCTGGGTTCAGTCCCCAACACCACAAAACAAACAAACAAAGAAGTATGATATTGGCATATTATTTAATCTCTATGCACCTCAGTTTCCTCAGTATAAAATGGGTATGGGAATAGTGAAGGCACTTGCAGTAGTATCATGTGTACATTAAGGATTGTGCTATTATCACTGCTGCTACCAGAACCTGGGATCTTCCTAGGACACCAGTTTGTAAGGCTCTTGACAAGGAACCTCAGGAAACCATCTCCCTGCTCTTGACTTCCGGTGTCACAGACCTGATGAGCCAGCAGACCTGATGAGTCACAGACCTTTTCCTTTCCAGGAAAAACTTTCTGATGGGCCTTGGACCATCCAATACCACATTTCTCTCTGGCCTCTTGCCACCTCTCCTGTAAATATCTGCTCATGGATATAGTTTCTAGTCTAAAAGGGAGATTTTCAGAACTGGTATTACCAGAGTGCACCCGGATTGTTTTTCACCTATGCTTTATGCCCACTGGCAATTGGTACTCTGATTCTGTTACTGGAGAATGCATGGATACCCTTGTCCAAGAGGCACTGCTTCAGTCAGATACCTGGGAATTCTCCAGTGTCAGGAGTCACTGAATGTTCTGCTCTTGATACAGTTGTGCCATGTGCAGGGCACACGGAAGGGATACCAGCAATCCAGACCTATGACTTTATAACCTAGCGGAGAAAGGTGACAACTGATCAACCACAGTGACTGCTGGGAGAAGAACAGCTGGAGCGGGAAAGTGGGGCCCAAACAGTGAAGTGTGGCTGAAGGATCAGGCAGTGTTGGAGCAGACGCCCCAGGCATGGATAGCTGGCCATAGTGGAGTGGCCTCCTGAGAGACAGGTAGTTTTCTTTGAAATCTATACCTCTTTGCTTCAGGCTAACAGGGATTTGGGCCAGGAGATAGTAGAATAACATTGGAGAACTCTGCTCTTGGGAAAGGATCATTCGTAGGGCTATAAATACCTGAGATGGGAAATGAGTATTTTTAGCTGCCAGTATTGAGGAAACTTGGATTATTCGGCAGCTGTTGGGGTCATCTCCTAACTCTGTTTCCACACTGAAAAGCTGTGCTGCCAGTTTTCCTCTTAAGAGCTGAATTATGTGCCAGGGTCAGAACAGCTTAGCACATAACAGTGAGTGACCCACGGTAGATGTGTATTGAAGCCGGGCGTGGTGGCGCACGCTTGTAATCCCGGCATTCGGGAGGCTGAGACCTGGAGGATCACGGTTCGCGGACAGCCTCAGCTACTTAGTGAGGCCCTCTGCAACTCAGTGAGACCCGGTTTCAAAATAAAGAATAAAAAATAGGGCAGGGGGTGTAGCCCAGAGGTCAAATGCCCCTGGGTTCCATCCCCAGACCCGCAAAAAAAAAAAAAAAAAAAAAAAAAAAAGATGTGTATTGAATGACTGGGCAACTGTATCCAATAAACCATGTTTGTATAGCAAATGTGCTCATTTAAACCAGGGGCTAAGCCGGGCGTGGTGGCGCATGCTTGTAATCCCAGCATTCGGCAGGCTGAGACCAAAGGCTTGTGGTTCGCAGACAGCCTCAGGTACTTAGTGAGGCCCTCTGCAACTCAGTGAGGTTTCAAAATAAAGAATAAAAAATAAGGCAGGGGGTGTAGTTTGGAGGTCGAATGGCCCTGTGTTCCATCCCCAGACCCGCAAAACAACAACAACAAAAAAAAAACAAAAAAAAAACCAGGGGCTACTACAAGTTGTTGGGGTCTTCCCATCAGTTGCTACCATGTAGTGGTTCCTTATGGTGATGATCTTTGGAAAGATTTTTGCCTTCTAGAAAATCTAGAAAAAAGAGAAGATTCACAGAGAAGACAGAAGGCCTTCCCTGGCGCCTGCTATGGACACTGCCAGTCACCTTTATGAGAAGGGTTTGGTTTTGCAGAGCCTGTGACCTGGCTCACTCGTAACCTAGGACCTATAGGTGGCTGGGTAAAGGACCACCAGAGCCAGCCTGACCTGTCCTTTGTATCCCGGATGCTAACCATCCACAGAGAGGGTTACTTCCTGTTCATTTCTGTATACTTCCTCTAATTTTTCTTACCATTACTTATAAGCTTAAAAATATGCATTTGCTACCTCAGGTATTTATAGCCCTACAAATAATTCTTTCTCAATTTTTTTTTAAAAAGTAGAAAATAGGGATGAGTAGAAAGAAGAAAAATTTTCCAGACTCATGCATATGTTATTTGTATATATAATTTCTTTTGATGCTTACATGATTTGTTTTTTTGTTATGGTACATGAAGTGGGATCATATTTTACATGTGATTGTATAATTGGCCATTTAATTTAATATGTTCTTCTGCATTCTTTTTGGTGACTTCAAAAACAATTACATGGCTTTTCATTCTTTATTTTTAAGCAGACCTCTGGGTGGAAATTCAGAGGGGTTCCAAGGTTCTTTTCTCT
The DNA here is from genome assembly GCF_963383645.1 of Muscardinus avellanarius. Classification (NCBI taxonomy): domain Eukaryota; kingdom Metazoa; phylum Chordata; class Mammalia; order Rodentia; family Gliridae; genus Muscardinus; species Muscardinus avellanarius. The sequence continues at coordinate 42,097,881 of NC_137796.1, forward strand.
CTCTTAATGTGGGTACTGGGCTCTGTGTCTTCAGCTCATGAAGCGTAACTGGCTTCCCTATTTGGGAAGGAAGGGGCCAGTCAGGAATGAGTTGTATTTTCTCTGACATAGAAGCACCGAGAATGCCTGCCTTGGAAGGCTCGTCATCAACACTGATGGGGGCTCAGGTGAGTGCCTTTGGGTTGGAGGTGGGGACATGAGAAAGCTACGCTGTGCTACCTTTCCTGTGAGTGGTATGTGTCCCCGTGTACATACACATGCATGCATAAAAGTCTGGAGGAAGTTCAATCTGTTCTTCACTCCAGGCTCCTGGTAATTGAATAAAAACCATACAGATTGTGCAGAAGAGGATGGGAATGTTAGCGTTTCCTTTTAGTGTAACTGACCTCTCAAGGTCTTCACTGTGCCAACTTTCTGGGTGGCCCACACAGGTGTTAACAATTCTCCTGCGCCTTTTTGATGACTGCATATTATCCAGTCACAGAGCATGCCCAGGTGAGCCAGTCTTCCCCTCCCTTCCTTTTGCTAACCCTGGTCTCCATCCCATAACCACCTCTGTCCTTTGAACTCCTTCCCTCCAACCCTCCAACTATATCTTCCCTTCCATACTGCGGCTTTTTTTTTTCCAGGTATTTAAAAAGTCATCACCTTCTTTTAATGCCATCAAAATCTTCTTGATATCTGACAAAAACTTTAAGCTGCTCTTTCTTTTGCCAATTTTAGAGGTTGGGAGGGATTCTGGTGAGGGCAGAGAAAAGACAAAAAGGTGGCCTCACATTTGGGTTGCAACCTGCTTTTGCTTTATTTTCTTTGTTGTTATTAGCCATCCATCCATCCATCCATCCATCCATCCATCCATCCATCCATCCATCCATCATCTTCCTGTTCATCCATCTCAGGCATATAGAACTGTGTTCAGTATACAGTAGTTGCTCAGGGAGTATTTGTTGAATGAAAAATGAATGAATAACATAAAAGTCAGGGATTTTTTTTTTAACTTGGAGGGTTTATTTCCTGCCAACAGTCTGCAACAGGTCTACCTATAGGATTCAAACCACCCCTGCTGGTGTGACTTTAACGCCTTGTTCTGCTAAAGGGCATCTCAGTACTTCCTAATTGTGCGGAGCTCCCTTTCCTAATGTAGTTATCCTTGGGAGGCATCCTGCTTAATTTTCTCCTTCCGAATCTCTGATCTGAGCTCTCACCCCAGCACTCCCCCTCCCTTGGCAGCAGACGAGGAAGAAGCGCAATCTAGGTGTGCTTTTACAAACGATACTTTGATGAACATCATTTCAGCGAAATCTTTGTACACATTCTTAATTATTTCCTTAGGTTTTAATTGCTGCGGTGGAATTACCAGGTTAAAGGGAAGCATTTGTAAAGATTTCAATACCTGTTTCCAAACTGCTCTTTGGGCATGTTATGTTAAACTATTTCCCCTCACCGTCACCCCACACACGTTGTGACAATATTCCCTTTCTTTATACTCTATCGATACTGTTTATTACTTAACAAAGTAATATCGATTTGATATGCAAAGGGTCTCATTTTTATTTTTATTTCATAAGGTTAATATATAGAGAGATGTCTCTATCACCATTATCATCATAATCTACCTATCTCTATAAGGATACTTATCTTTAATGGAATGTGTAATTTTTTGGTGAATTACCTATTTATGCCCTCTTTGGGATTTTCTTTTGGACACTTGAATTTTTTTTTAATTCTTACAATTAAAGATCTTTTCATACATTAAAATTATTAACCCTTTGTTTTATATACATCTTGTCCTTGTTTCTTCGAAGTTTTTCACTTGCCTTTTAGGTTTTCTGTGGCATTTTTTTAATGAGATAAAAGGATTTAAGTGATCGAGTCTTTTAATCTATTCCTTTACTGTCTTTCATGTCATGCTTTGAAAATAATTTGCTACCCCATTATTGGATTGATATGCTTCTAAAATCGCCTTTTTATGTATTTAAGGGTTTATTTTAAAATATAAATCTTTGCCGGGTGTGGTGGAGCATGCTTGTAATTCCAGCATTTGGGAGGCTGAGACAGGAGAATCACGGTTTAGGGCAGCCTCAGCTACTTACTTAGGCCCTTTGCAGCTCAGTGAGACACTGTTACAAAATAAAGAATAAAAAAAATCAGGCTGGAGGTGTTGCTCAGAGGTAGAATGCCCCTGGATTCCATCCCCAGTACGGCAAAAAAAAAAAAAAAAAAATATATATATATATATATATATATATTATATCTATATCTATATTATATATATTATATATATAAATATAATATATATAATATAAATTATATATATTATATATATTATATATATTATTATTTTGATATATTAGAGCAATTTTATAAACACTATATTCATGATTTGCTTTGTGAATATTTTAAAATTATGTTTTCAACTGATATATAGAATAGGGAAAAATATCTTTGTTCTTTTTAAATTTAAGAATAAAAAAGTTAAAAAAAAATGACATCAATGAAATATAGAGTGAAGAGTGCAGCTCTTCCACTTCTTATCCAGGGTTTAAATCTTTTACTCACTTTCACCAGGGTTTTAAATCTGGCATCTTCATTCCAGTTCTACTCGTCCCCAGAGGTAATGATTGTCAGTGGATTGGCGTATCTCTGGACATGCATAAATATATACAAATGTAAAGAAGTTTTTATTTTTTTCAAACATCGGAAGATCCTGTTGGCACTGATTTGCATCTACCATTTGCTCACTTAAGAATATACAGATCTATTTAATTCCCTTAAACTTAGAATTTCATGATATAAAGCCAGGCGTGGTGGCGCACGCTTATAATCTCAGCATTTGGGAGGCTGAGACGGGAGGATCACGGTTCGTGGACAGCCTCAGCTACTTAGTGAGCCCTTTGTAACTCAGTGAGACCCTGTTTCAAAATAAAGAATAAAAAAAAAAAATAGGGCTAGGACGTAGAATGCCTCTGGGTTTCATCCCCAATACTGGAAGAAAAAAAAAAGAATTTTATGATATGAATATACCACAACTCCTTAAGTATTTCCTATCTGATCAGTGATGGAATTATTTTTCATTCTTTCTCCAGTTAGATAAGTGTTGAAGTTAAATTTCTGGCATATACGCCAGTGACTATTATTTCTGTACTGTGGAGACCTATAAATGGCATTGTTAAAAATGTTTAAATTTTCCTGGGTATTGCAGAACTGTCTTCTGAGAAGGGTACACACATTTACTGTGGCCAGTCTCCCACATCCTTGCCAACAGTGTTCAAATAAAGTTCTTCAGTTTTTGACAATCTGATGCACTAAAAACTTTTTATATAGATTTCCCTTATCATTTTCATAATGATATACTTTCTATTTATAATTCTTTATATGGTTTCCTTTGTAAATGTCCTCTTTATATTTTTTGTGTGTTTTTCTGGATTACTTGTTCTTTGCCTAACTGATATAAAGAAGCTCTTTATGTATTGATATCCATTTTTGCCTGCAAATAAATGGCAGAGAAATTCAAAGATGGTTTTATGTTATGTTATTTATCTTTTGATCAGTGACATTTAGATCTCTTAATCAAAGATTAAAAACAATTCTCCTGCATTTTTATCAGTGATTTCTTAGTTTAAAAACTATACTTGCTTTTTGCTTTTTTTTTTTTTAACAGTGCTGGGGATTGAACCTAGTGCATGCTAGGTAAGCTCTCTACCATTGGGCTACATCCCCAGCCCTAAAATTATGTTTGTGTGAAGTAATATTTCATGTGAAGTGTTTTTCTAAAGGAAAGTCATAGTCCCAATATGCATACTCAACAGTCTATTCCTTCACTCTATATCTGAGCCATCATCTTTATTGAAACCACGTGTCACGTGAGAGGTTCTTTCTGTGTTCATGGATTCGTTTCCTTCTGTGTATTGTCACGTTATTTCAATCAGAATAGTTTTACTGTATTTTGATTTGAGCGCACAGGCCTCTTTATATTTTCCTTTCTTAAAATTTACTTGGCAATTATCACTTTTTTAGTGATTTTAAATTCTGCTTGCCAAGTTTGAGAGATGATATTATTGGCAACTTAACATGGACTTATAGATTAAATTAGTAAGAATTCAGATATATAATATCATATTTCCATCCATGAATGTGGTATATTTCTTTTCTCTTATTCAGGTCTCATCTTATGTCCTTCCATAAGTTGTGTTTTATTTCTATAGGTCTTGCCCATTTCTTACCATGTTTATTTCTGCAGGTTTAAATTTTTCTTAGATTATTCACAGTTCATTTTTCTTTCTTCCTTTTTTTCTCTTTTCTTTTCTTTTTTGTAGTACTGGAGATTGAACCCAGGGGCATTCTACCTCTGAGCTATACTCCTAGCCCTATTTTTTATTCTTTTTTTTAAACAGTCTCACTCAGTTGCAGAAGGCTTAAGTAGCTGAGGCTGGCCGAGAACCTGCAATCCTCCTGTTTCAGCCTCCCAAGTGCTAGGTTTACAAGCGTGCATCACCATGCCCGGCTTCATAGTTCATTTTTATTGTAAAAAAGTGATCATCTTCAGTATATTGATTTTATCTTTGACATCTTACTACTCACTTATTAATCAGAACATTATTATTCTTTATTCTTTGGAGTTTTATGTGCACTCATTTTCAGCTGCTAGTAATGATTTTTGTGTATTTCTTGTCAATAATCAGATTTCATATTTTCTTACCTCTTTTAAAAAAATTATATTTTGCATTAGATAAGACTTAGAGAACAGAGTGTATTGCTGATAGACTTATTACAAATGTTTGCAATATTTTGCTATTAAAAATAATGTACGAGCTGGGTGGGGTGGCATACACTTGTAATCCCAGCATTTGGGAGGTTGAGATAGGAGGATCTGGGTTTGTGGACAGCCTCAGCTACTACTTAGTGAGGCCCTTTGAAACTCAGTGAGACCCTGTTTCAAAATAAAGACTAAAAGCCGGGCATGGTGGTGCACGCTTGGGAGGCTGAGACAGGAGGATCACACAGGTTCGAAGCCAGCCTCAGCTACTTAGTGAGGCTCTCAGCAACTTAGACCCTGTTTCCAAATAAAATATAAAATAGGCCTGGGAGTATAGCCTGGAGGTGGAAAGCCTCTGGGTTCCACCCCAGTACCACCAAAATAAAATAAATAAATAAATAAATAAATAAAAAGTAAAGACTAAAAAATAGGGCTGGGGGTGTAGCTCAGAGGTAGAATTCTTCTGGGTTTCATCTCCAGTACTGCAAAATAAATAAATAAATAAATAAATAAATAAATAAATAAATAAATGTATGATATTGACCATTTGCCCGTTTATAAAACAGGGAGGAATGTTGAGTTTTCTCCAGTGCTTTGGAGAATATATTGAAAAACAATATATTGTTAATATATTATGGTTATTCTCTTGTAATATATGGTGAGTCATCTGCATTTTCTATTATTAAATGAATCCTGAATTATTGGAGTAAGCTATAGTTGTTCTTTGATAAATTATGTCAATATGCTGTGTGTTTCATTTCACTAATTTTTTTTTTCTTTTTTTGCTGGTCTGGGAATGGAACCCAGAGGCATTTGACCTCCGAACTACTCCCCCTGCCCAATTTTTTATTCTTTATTTTGAAACAGGGTCTCACTGAGTTGCAGAGGGCCTCACTAAGTAGCTGAGACTGTCCGCGAACTGCAATCCTCCAGGTCTCAGCTTCCCAAATGCTGGGATTACAAGCATGCTCCACCACGCCCGGCTATCATTTCACTAATTCTTTATTTAGTATATTTACATCAGTGTGTATCAGTGAGATTATCTAAAGACTTCTATAGGAAGTAGTTATAGCAATAAAGATAGTAGTGATTATTCTAATCTCCCCTCTCCTATTTGCTCCTCCTCTTCTTCCACTTCTGTATCCTCTTCCCCTTCCTCCTCTTCCTCCTCTTCCTCCTTCTCTTCCATTTCCTCTCCCTCTGATTTTTCCTCTTCCTCCTCCTTCTGCCTCATCTTTTCCCCCCTTCTTCTTTATCTTATTTTCTTCTATACTATGTCCAGAAGCACTGTACTAGTTTCAGATTGGAATGAAAAGTTTCCTACTTTTTCTGTGCTGAGACATTTTATGAACAATCTCCTTTAAAGGTCTAGTAAATGACCAGCATAAAGCCAACTGGGCCTTTACAGATAGTTTATATATCTGCCTTTAGAACAGTACTACACTGTTTCAATTATTGTAGCTTTATATGGTTTGAAATCAGAAAATATACATCTTCTAGCTTTGTTCTTCTTCGAGATTGTTTTGGGTATCTAGAGTCCATATTCCATACCAGGATAGATTTTTTCTGAAAAATAAATAAATAAATGTATGATAGCTTCACCTAAAAAAAAAAAAAAAAAAAAAAAAGAAAGAAAAGAAAAAAATATTCTCTGGTAAGAAAGAAAGCAAAAAGAAATATTGAACTGTTATCTTTTAGTCATCAAAAGCTTGGTATCAGACAAATGAAACTGTTTTGTGAGATTATCATCCTTAATATTGGATAAATTGCTATAAAAGTAGATGTCAACCACTAAGCCAAGCATGGGAAGGAGGGATGGGGAGGGAACGGGGTAGGGATTGGGTAGGGGCTAACTGGGCGATGTGTGCATGTATGTCTACAAAAGTATTTTCTTTATACCATTATGATGTATGAATACATTGCACCAATAAAAAAAATAAAAATAAATAAATAAGTAAATAAAAAAGATGTAAGTGCTGCTGGGTGTGGTAGCGCACCCTTGTAATCCCCGCGCTTGGGAGGCGGAGACAGGAGGATCGCGCAGGTTTGAAGCTAGCCGTGCTGGCTTAAGAGACCCCGTTTCCAAATGAAAAAGTATAAAAATAGGTCTGGGAGTGTAGCCCAGATGTAGAAGGGTTCCAGGAACCCCCGTTTTTAAAAAAAAAAGATGTAAGTGCTATTTTCTAAATTTCTTGTATGGCTGTTACTTTTCTATGTATTTTACTTCTCACCGAGTCACATCTGATTATTGGTACATTCGTTTTCAATCCTTTTCACTTTGTCATTACATTTAAGGTTAAAAAGATTCACTTGACTGTATCATAGAATTTTTGTTTATTTTGATGTTCATTTGTTTTTGATTTTTATTTGAACACGTGGTTATAAGATTTTGTATTTTCTTTTGAAAACTTACCAAGGTTTTTTTTTTTTTTTTTCTGTTTGTGATCTAATATGTGTAACAATTTTGAAATTCTGCATTGGGTGTTTGCAAGGAATCCATATTTTCTGTTGGATTCTGATACTATATTCTTATTTTAAAAGTTTTGAAATTTACTTTTCCTAAGGATGTCCGAGAAAGATGTGGAAACATTTCTCCTGATGAATTTATTAGTTTTGTATTGTATTTTATCAGTTTTTGCAATTTGGTTTTCAAGCTTCATTATTAGGTGCATAGAAATTCATGACTGTAACTATTCCTTGTAGTTTTTTGATGTATTATACCCATTTTGACATAAAAATTCCTTTACCTATTTAATTTTTGTGGACTTGAACTATATTTTATTGGATACTAATGTTGCAAACCTACTTTTATTTTCTTAACATTGTTTTGTATGTGCCTTTTTCATTCCTTTATTTTCAACCTTCATGCATAAGCTGGTTCTCCCATGAAGAGTGTAACACTGGGAGGTTAGGGACATATATTCAATTTTATTCAATATCTAAAATTCTCTTTTTTATACATAATTTTAGCCCATTAAAATTTATTAAGTTGCTGCCTTGTTTAGTTTTACTCCCTTTATCTTGTTTTATGTTCTTATATTGTCTGTTTACCCTGGTATCCTTATTCTTTGTTTCCCCTTTTATTATATAAGTTAACTTTTCTTTGTTCTATTTTTTTCTTTTTAGACTTACAAAATATGCATGTGGGGTCTATTCACATAATGGGCACATATAATTTCTAACACATGCATTTTGTGTGTGTGTAAATGTATACATTTACCATCAGTCCTCTCCCTTGACCAAAAGAACAATTCGTGTGTGTGTGTGTGTGTGTGTGTGTGTGTGTGTGTGTGTGTGTTTGTGGTGCCAGGAATGAGAAAAATATTATTAGGCTTTCACTTTTACCTCATCTGTCTCTTCACTTCAATCCCACCTCTTTTCCTTTCCTTTCATGTAACAATGATCTGTGATTTTAATTACAGACTTTTAAAAATAATTATACACTACCCATTATTTAGACTTATATATAAATTTTAACTGACATTTGGTTCAGTCAATGTTTAATTTTTTTGTTTCCAGTATATACTCTCCTTAATGATGTCAGAGAGAACCTGATTACTTTTGCATTTGAAAAATGTGTTATTTTATCATATACTTGATGCTCTGCATAGAATTCTAGGTTTATAATTCTTCTCTCAGCCCTTTGAAAATATTATTTGACTGTTTTGAAGTACCCAGTGTTGTCAATGAGAAGTCTGATAACAGTCCAATTCTTGTTCCTTTGTTGGTAAGCTATTTCTTTTAACATTTTTTCCTTCTTTCTTTGGAACTTTTTTCTAGATGTGACAGTGCATTAATATATATGTTTTTTTTTTCCCCCAGAAACTTTCCAAGTACCTGGAGAGTTCTTTCAAATTTAACCCTTTTAATTTTTTCAGTCTAAAGATACTTTATTTTCTCTTCCTCTTTCTCCTTCTTCCTCCTTCTCCTCCTCCTTCTTTTTCTTCTTTGTTTCTAGAATTAGATAGCTATTAGACATCCTAGATCATACCTTCATGACTTTTAAATTTTCTCCTTTACTTTATATTTCATTCTTTTTGTGCTATTTCCAACATTATTTTCCATATAAAAATTATGGCTTGGATCATGTCTATTCAGGTTTTCAGATTTTCAGTTGAGTTTTTAAAAAAAAATATGTAACTGGAATTTGAATTTCCAATTCCCTCTCCCTCCCTCTCTCTTTATTTAAAATTTTTTTTTCTTTCTCCTCTGTTCACTGTTTCCAAGCAGTCATTTCTCTCTTAATGGATGCAATCTTCCTTTATTCTTTGTGAAAACACTAGTTAGAATTTTTAATTAAATTGTTTTGGTCCTCTGAATTCCTTTGTTTCTTTGGGGTTCATTTTTCTTCTTTTTGTGTGTTTTTTACTTTCTTGTGTATCTGGTGAGCTTTTCCTCTTCTCCTTTGTTGCCTGTGTTGATCAAGGGAAGGCAAGTAACTGCGTGTGGGTGGCTGGCCGATGCTCCTGCTGTGGTTCTGTAGGTGGGCTCCCTCGCTAGGCACACTAGGCACTGCGTGCCACCAGAGGCTGCCGCTGGCTCCTTCTTGCAGAGGGTTCCAGGCCCGTCGGATTCTCTTCAGGATGTGCTGCAAGGGGCAGGCAGGCAGACAAGCAGTCTGGCTGCTTTCCTCACCATCCTACCTCAACCTCTTGGTGAGAGAGCAGTCTTCCCTCTGGCACTGTCTGGACACTTGGATTCTCACCTTCTTTGAAGACTACCCTTCCATCTGCCCTACCCCGTCTATTGGAAATAACTTTGGACTCTTTCTTGTGTCCTCTCAGGTCTCTGTCCTCCCTACTGAAGGACATTTTTGAGGTCATGTGTGTGATGCCCTTCGAGTGCCAAATTTGGTATTTAGCTCTGGGGAGGCCGGTGCTACAACTCTGCACTTTCTTCTCTGGGTTCCTCTGGACCAGCTCGTTTCTTTCCGTCCCTTCCGAGTGCACTTGAGGCTGTGTTTTTGTGTCCTTCCATCAATCTGATTTTATTTCCCACCACCCAAGAACACCTCAAAATTGGTGACATGCTAATGACCATCTTTCTTATTCTACAATACATTTAGAAAATAATCCTGTACGAAAAAGCAAACAAACACACAAACTTTTTTATGATATTTCCAGAAACTGGGGTGAGAGAAGAGGTTGAGTGTGTCCATTTTTCTACATTGATACATCCACTGCAGGTTTTATTTAAATTTTGAGTCTTTGAAGCTTGATGTTTAGAGGAGTTTTCTAGTTGGTCTAACACAGCAATAAAGAAGTAATAATATTTTTCTTATTTTCAATAATTATAGTTCTTATTTAATTTTATTTGCTAATTGCATTGGCTAGAACTGCCACAACAATATTTAAAATTATAATGGGGCTCTTTACATCTTCAGTTTGTTTTTAATTTTGATGAAAATATCTCTGGTGTTTTACCATATGGTATGTTTGGGGGTGACTTTAAGATAGATATTTTAATTATCTTATTTTTGTATTACCAAGCATTTTTTGAAAGATCAGAAATGAATATCCAATTTTGTTAGGCCTTTTTGACATCCATTAAGATGATCGTGTGGATTTTGCTCACTGGCCAATTAGAACAGACTTCTGAATGTAGTGTTATCATTTCTACCATCTGTGGGGCACTCCTGGGGAAGGTTCCTTCTAAACTGAAGGTGTCACCCGTGCCCTGCCCATTGCAGGGTTCCTTCTCTCCCTGGGGCAGGCAGCCCTTCTGTGGTACTTCCCAGGTCAGGCACCTTCATATCTTCCCACCGTGCTATGGGTGGAGCATGGATAGGAGAAACTCACTACCCTTCACCCTACGAAGTCTAAGAGGCAGACACGTAGTAAGCAATGGTTGAACTTAATGGCACTACTTAGTGTTCTGGGGTTTGTTGTAAATATCCAAATGTTCAGGAGAAAAAACACTTTGAATGTATGTCCACTTCTTCATGCAAGAGCATCTTCATTTACTTACTTTGATTACATTTTTGGAGCATCTACACATTTACAAGGAATTGTGTTTAGGGATTTGCAAAGACAGGAGAGAGATCCAGGCACAATGACTTACACCTGTGATCTTAGCCCTCAGGAAGCCAAAGTGGGAGGATTCCTTGAGCCCAGGAGTTCAGCACGGGCAACACAGTGAGACTATCTTGGGGGTGGAGAAAGAGGTCAGAGGTAACTCCTGTGAAGGTGGGGAGGGTGGGTGCAGTTGGAAAGACTTCCTGACAGTGGAACAACTCAGAAGATAACTATGTCTTTTATATAAACATCACTAAAGCCTGGGAATCATATTTAATAGAAATAATGCAATTCAAATACTTTAATCATTATAGTGGTTATTTTAAGGTTTCATTAATTCAAGTCCAAACTAGCTAACTAGCCAGTTCTCTAAAAATTATTTAGAGGTTAAAAGTGTTGAAAATTGGTACTGCTGAATGAGGGTGGGTCTCTTTCATTTTTATTTTCAAAAAATAATGTTTTTATGATTAGTGAAATGATGCATGGCCATGAAGTAATTTGCAAACTATCCAGTGTTATTTATAAAAAGTTTAATCTCATAATTCAGAAATAATATTTTGTTGTTTTCTTTCATATATTTACATACAATATATTTCATATATTTACATACATTGTACACACACATACACACACACACACACACACACACACAATTTCCCAGTTCTTTCAGAAGTAGAATCAAATTGTAATCAGAGCAGAGATTTAGATTTCACTTGAAATGATATCATGAGCTTTTCCCCATTCTCCAAAATGTCTTTTTAAAGCTTGATTTTTAATGCTCAATATGCCATAGCAGCATTAATAGAACCATTACCCCACTTTGGGACATTTTGGGCGTCTATGTCTTTTTGTTACTATAAATGACATTTCTGTCAGCTTTGTTTTCATCTCTGATAGGTTTGTTCTAGGGGTGAAAAACTGAGTCATAGCTTATAAATATATCTGAAACTTTTGATTCATAATGCCAAACTGCTTTTACAAAATTTGTGCTGGTTTCTACTCCTCTCAATACTTATAAGAAGGTCCCTTATCTTTTGTTACCAGCGGCAGGTGCTGTCCTTACAAACATGCACGCATATGTACACATACACACTTGTGGGGGGGTAATTTTATAGGTGATAAATGTTTCTGCTGTTTCAAATCAGATTCCATCCAAGATAGGAAATTTGGGCATGCACAGGAAGAGCTCTGAGTATGCAAATGAGCCAAGAGTGCAGGAGAGTTGGAGGAGGAGGGCAGGGGCCTCCTGGAGGACCGGAGGCTTGGCCTGGGTCCGAGAAGAGGCAGGGAGCTCAGTTTCCTGATGTGCTCACATCTGGGGAGGCTTTGGCGTGAGGCTCCTCCAATCAGTTCTCCCAACCTGTCCTCTGCTCTGTGGTGTCCTTGCCAGGCACGGAGAAGCCATCAGCGGCCTGGGGAGCCCAGTGAAGGGGAAAGAGAGCCGAGCAGAGAGGGGACCAGGCTCTCACCCGGGTGCTGCTTCCCGGGCTGGAGGAGGGGCCGGCCTGTGGTGGCCCGCGCCAAGATGAGTCATGGCCTGGTGCTTGTAGCTGCCGAGGGCAGGCTGGGGACTTGGGCACCCAGGGTGCTGGGCATCTGTGGGCCCAGGCTGCATGAGACACTCCCAGGGATGTCACAGAGAACTGCTGTGCATGGCTGAGAACAGAATCTGACTTAATGCATTTAACAAGTTAATGTTTGTGCTCATGGGTCCTGTGCACATTTAAGAATTAATTAAATCCTTTAAGGAAGTCATTTATGTTTGAAACCAAAGAAGATACTCAAGGGCTAAAGCACCCCCAAAGAGGAAGGTCCAATCAGAGCTCTTATGCCTTGGAAGGCCCCACAAGACTAACTTTCTTATACTCTGATCTACCGCACAGTGTGTACAGATACCTTTAACCCATTCTTTTTAGAAAGCTCCTGGGGAGGCATATTAAACTCAAGTTATTTTCAATTTCATCTAAGGTGTGTCTCTATCCAATGCAGTTTCTTCAAAGTCTGCAATGTGGGATTCAAAATCTCTTAGCATCATCAAAGTCTTAGAAAAATATATTACTAGGAAGTGGAGCTGCTACTTGTGTGTTAATTACAACAAGCCCGGCTGCCGCACAGATAATCTCCAGCGTCAGAAGCATCAGCTCAAGCAATATCAGGAAAAACAAAATCATTTAAAAAAAACATTCTGAATTCTTTTTCACTCTTTGAGGAAAACATGTGGTTCATTGTGAAGCTAAATCCCATGTATTTAGTTGTTCTTATAAAGGTTTCACTGATATTTGAAATATTCCTCTCTTGAAAGACAAAAGCAAGGTATATTTTTCAGGATCCAGGTTCAGAACTACTGGGGCTCTTTTCAGAGTCTTTATCTTTAGGAGGAAAAGGCGTGAATAACCCATTTGGGCCAGGTTTCCCTGGGACTGGACCTGACCGTGCTTGAGGTGCGCATGCACCTTGTCCTGTTGGTTTTTGGCGTGGCTCCCTGTTCTCCTTCACTTGCGAGCTGAAGTTGACAGTGTGATTCTTCCTTCCCAAGCACTTTAAGGGGAGCTGGGCTCTTTCAACACCTCTCCTTCTGGGAAGCCTGCAACTTGAGGATAAGGTTCTTAGGGTGAGAGAAGCCCACAGCTCAGCCCGGCCTCGGGACTCCTGGAGCAGGCTGACCCATGAGCTTTGGAGGTAACAAAGGTCAGGAGCAGGGGTGTGGAGGGCCCAGGAGTCAGGGAAGGGAGGATTCAATCTATTTTTCAATTAATTTTTTTTCAATGCAGAGGAAAAGTCAATCAATTCTCATTTATTGAAATCTTTTTAAGGGGATCTTTTTTTAAAATTTTTTATTGGTGCACTGTATTCATACATCATAGTGGGATACAAAGAAAACTTTTGTAGACATACATGCACACATCGCCAGATTCTAGATACCCAAAATGATCTGGAAAAAGAACAAAGTTAGAAGATGTATATTTTCTGATTTCAAACCATATAAAGCTACAATAATTGAAACAGTGTAGTACTGTTCTAAAGGCAGATATATAAACTATTGGAGCTAAATAAAAGCCTAGAGCTAAATTCTTCCATATATTGTCAAGTTATATCTTAATCTACTGTTTTTTTTTTTTAACCTCATTGGTTACAGGGGGAGCCAGGTAAAAGATATGACTAGGGAGAAACCAGCCACTGGTTGCGTCTAAAGTGGCTTCAGGAGACTGTCTCACTCACCTAAAATACAAGGTGAGACACCTCTCCCCTGTCATGAGACCGCTCCCCATCCTGACCTGAGCTCAGCAAGATGCCCCCCTTCTGGCCCCAGTGTGACTTGAACACCCTTTTTCTTCCAACCTCCCTCTACAAAAGCAACTGCAGGCCTCAGGCCAGTACAGGCTGCAGGCAGCACTGTTCATCCAGAATTTAATAACATTGTTCTCATTTTATTTATTTTTATAATTACCTTTAATTTAGAGCAAGTGATACAAATTTCCATTTAGGGTAATGATATAGTTTCCCTTTAAATACATTAAAGTAAAAAATAGTGAATTAATTAAAAAAATATTAGCAGGGGTACAAAAACATGGCAAAAATGTTCAGGTGGTTTATTGAAGCTCAACTCCATAGCGGAAGGTGTCTGCAGATGGTGTGGATGCCTGCAACTGGCAGCACAACTCTGGAAGGTCCTTGTGGACTATTTTTATTTATTTTATGTAACAGGTGAGGGGACCTTGAGCTACTGAAGGGTTTGGGATTTTAGGAAGCCAAAGACAGGAAACACTGAGCCCAGAGACTCAAATGGACTAAAAAATGTGCAGCTGAAAGCTCCTGGCAGAGTAGTCCTTCCTCAGGCATCTCTCATTTCCCAGGAGGGACAAAATCTGGCTTGCAAGCCTCATTGCCCTCCTGCCCCAGAAAAGTTTACTACATGTTAAGCAATGTTATAAAGGATGCCGATTTTTCCCCTTCACTCTTTTCTGAATTCTGCCACCAGTCATTCATTCTTTCTCTCTCCTTTCCTCCTTCCACTGAACCTTCTACTTGTCTATGCACTCACTTACCCACCCACCCATCTTTTCATGCATTCACCTCTATATCCACTCAATAAGTATTTATTATGAGTATTTTGCATATTTACAATAAAAAGTTAAACAAAAATATCCACTGGGTGCTTCCCAAATTTGGGTGCATTAAAAGAGGGAGGCACTGTCACTACCATCACAGTTTATGGCTAGTGGAGGAATCAGAAATTGAATAAATGGCTATTGTGTGCCAGGTTAAATGAATGAACAAGTGTACAAGTGCATTCGTAAATCCATTCTCTGTCACTGCTGGGCATTGGGGCCTGTGGGGTTCAGGGATGCCAGGATGAACACGCAGTTTCGTAGGTCAGAGGTTGCACATGGAGGTCCCTGACCAGCTGGGTTTCTGCAGCGAGATGACAGGCTCTGCACTGCCTGCTCAATCTGTCTCTAGCCACGGAGGGCCTGCCCGGCCTTTGCAAAGGGCACACCGGAGCAGGGCTCCCTCCTGGGGGCTCCCAAAGGAGCAAGGCTGGCAGCAGTAGCGGCTGTGGTGGAGCATGGGGCAGGGAAGTGGTTGCTGTGGAGGGCAGTGGAGAGGTGAGGGCCGGCAGGAGGGCAGACAGGTGGTAGCATGACTGAGGTTCAAGGGAGGCGGGCGTTGGTCTCAGGCTCCTGCCAGGGCTAAGCGTGGTCTCTGAAGGTGAGACATGGGGTGAGTTTCCTAGGGTCTGGGCAGCACATTCTCAGCCTCTTGCCCCATGTTGCTCTGCTGGGGGCGTGGCCTGGCTCCCGCTTGCTTGAAGTACTTGTGGCATGGGCAGCCACCCCAAGGCTCCTTGGGTGCTGGTCTGAAGACACTTTGTCTGAAGACACTTTGTCTCTGGGCCAGCAAGCCTGGCTGCATCTAGTTTTCATTGTCCCTTGAACTCTCCACCTGTCCCCGGGGCCCATTCCCAGACTCTTGCGTTCTGGACTTGGAGCAGGAACATTGGATGGGAGCCTAGTTCCTCTGGGCATCTCCAGCCTTTACTTAAGTCTTTATTGCCCCATGAAGAGGAGGCTGGGAATCCTTTCCTACAGGGCCAGGCTGGCAGAGGGACCGAGAGAGTAAAGGTTAAAGCTTGTACAGTGTGGCATACTCTCTCACCGTCTGCCGGCACGTTTCTTTATTGCCTGTTGGTGGCCCAGTGTGCTGAGCACACAGGCTTGTCAATGTGGGACCCCGGCATCTGTGAGGCGTAGGGACCAGGGAAAGCAACACTCACTGTAGATCTAAAGGCGTTACCCTCGGTGAGGGAAGGACATATTGATGCAACAGTGTGGACAAAGGATCTCTGCCTATTAAATACATCCACTTCCCCAAGACTCTGGAACATCACGGCTACACATATATCAAATTACTTTTCCTTGAAGCAAACAAGGAAAGCCGTAGGGGAATGACAGAGGGTGGAATTTCAGATCCCCCTTGGCAAGTGGCAAGGAGGCAGCGGGGCAGAGAAGTGCATTCTTGGCACTGCTGCGGAGTGCTCATTCGGCATCTAGGGCGCACAGGAGAAAGCTCAGCCTTTCTTCTCCCACTTTACACTGGACACTTCTGGAAAGGCCCAGGCTAGCATATGGCTCGGCCCCTCAGGGAGTGTACATGGAGCATTCTGGACTCTGCTGCTCTGGATTTGAGAGTGCAGGGAAGAAAGCAAAGATCGGGAACAACTTGACATGGTTTTGGGGCCGGGAGGAGGTTGGGCAAGCAGAGTGGAAACTGAGGGAGTTGCAAAAGGTGTGTGGAACAGGAGGAGGCTTTTTTCCTTATATTTATCCAGGATTTCTTTGGTTTCAAGTGACAAAAAAAATATTCCTCCAAAATCAGCCTAAGCCACCGTGTGACTGTCCTGACTCATGTGAGTGTAGACCATGAGAGACCTGGCTTCAGTGCGGGGCTCTAGGTCACCGAGCAGCTGGTTTTTCTCCTCTGCCTCCTCAGCATCAGCCTTGTCCTGTACTGCACAACCCCACTGCCCACTGCTCAGGCCCCCCCAGGCGGCACATGGCTGTCCTAGCCCCACCTCACTGAACCGTCTGTGGCTCCCTTACAAGCCCTGGCCCTCACACTCACTGGCGTGAATCAGTTCATGTGCTAAGCTTTAAACCAATTACTGAGACTGGGTAGGGAAGGAATATTCTGATTCACTCAAACTGACCCCGTAGACAAGGGTCTAGGGGCTACATCTCACCCAATAGGACTGAGGAAGAAGAGGGAAGTCTCTCATGTGGGCCCCTCTGGTGCACATGCATGGAGGAACAGGGGTGCCAGGCCTCTGCTGTTAGAGGAGTTTAGACACAATTAACTCCAGTCCCCATTATTGTGGGCATGCGTATACAGAAAGGCCCGCATTGGGTAGGAGTCCTGAGCATGGGGTGTTTCAGAGAGCCCTTCCCAGACAGGTGATTCAGCACCAGGCTCCCTACCTGAAACAGTGGTAGTGGGTCCTTAGGTACCTCGCCCTAGCCAGGCGAGGCCTAGAGCCTCCCCAGAGGTGGTTTACTTGGCACGATTCTTGTAGCCCCCAGGGAGCTACAAACAGGTAAAACTTGGCTCCCTGGTCTGTGTTATGAAAAGCCTGAGTCACAGGATGCTCTGGCTATTAAAAACCTGCTACTGACTTTAACAGCAATAAAATATCTGCTGTTTATGAGTAATTAGCCAATTCTGGAAAAGAGCTCTGTTCCTTTAAATTTATGGGGTGCCTTGATTTATGTGTTTCATGGGGGGTTGTCATGTTACATCACATCAACCTGATGTAATTTGATACAAATCAAACACATGGAGGAGCAAATGGAAGGTTTCCTCCCATCTCCTGAAGGGCGTTTCTAATGAAGCATCTTTGGCTCTTCCTTCATTTTTGCTCTTTTATTTTCTTGGTGTATTCTTGGAAAAGACTTAGGGGACTCTTCACCCTCAATATTTTCAGCCCTGGCCCACTGGCTGCAGCTTTTGACCATCCTCCAGGTGCTTCCTGAAAAGTGGCAGGGATTCAGACATCTGTAGCCATTTGGTGAGCACCCACACCATTCCTGTGTGCTAGGGAGCCTGTAGAGGCCAACTTGTACCCAGATTTGAAAGACTCCAAAACTGTTCAGTATACACGGGAGGCGATGAACTCAAAGGTCTAATGTTATATTGACTGGTTGGAGAAGGAATTACAAAAAGGAGATTTTGTTGCACTTGGAGTCCAGTGGAGGGCAGGTATATTTTGGGTTTTGTAGCAAGTAGACCCTCATATGACAGCGAAAAAGGTAGGAACAAGGGCATTCAAAAATTTGCTGGTTGGACTGTTTATCTTTTTCTGTGTTTAAATTCTTTCAGCCATCCATCTACTTGCCCACTTACCCACCTACTCAACAACCCATCCACTTACCTAGCCACTCAGCCATCTACCCATCTACCCATCCATTTACCCAACGTCCCATTCACCCATCCATTCGCCCATCTAACTGCCTATCCACCCAGCCATTTATCCATCTATCAACCCAGCCATTCACCCATCTACCCTTCTGCCTATCCACCCATCCACCTACCCAATCACCCATCAACACATCAACCTATCCATTCTTCCATCTGCCTTTCCACCTATTCACTCATTTATCCACCCATGCATCCACCTGTACAACATCTACTTAGCACCTGCTAAGTTTTTGAGTGCTTAGGAGATAACATAGACATATCCACTAACTTGTTGGGTAGATCACCCCCAGTGCTCTGCTCTGTGCCTCAGCATATGTATAAAATGTACCCACTGAACGAAGGGACTAGAAGCAAGATGGTCTCTGACATTTCTCCAGTCCTGTCATCCTCTGTACCATCCTCAATGCATCCTTCCCGCAGGGAGCATCTCTGTTCTAGGAGAGAGGGTGTGCACAGCTCTCATTCCTGAGAAGTGTTCCTCAAGCAGTAGAGAAAAATGTTGAGTAAAGGGGAGGGGAAGTGAGATTAGCCAGGAGCAGGGGTGGCCATTTGGTTGCAGATTTTTTTTTTTTTTTTTGGCATGAACTCTGATTATTGTGCCACAGAAAAAAACAGTGACTTGATTTTCGACTGTTGACCCTAAATGAAGGCTCCCCCAGGATTCAGGGGGGAGCAAGTAGAAATAGGCTGGCATCAGAACATTATTCCCCAGTAACCCAAGCTGGTTTATCGTCTCTAGTTGTATCCTAGCAGGTTGGCTTTCTTGGCAGGACTGTTGGGCGCTTTCTAGTAAGTTTCTCTGGGTAATGTAGAAAGCACAAGGCTTTGTCTTCTAACACCAGGACTTTTCTGTTCCTTCACTCTCAGACATACATCTGAGAAAGCTTTCTAGAATGCCCCATTGCTAGCCTGGCTTTCTTGAAGAGACAGTCAGTGGTATACACCAACTTTGTGTAATAGCTCTGGACTTCTGATTTTGGAACAGGAGTTATGGTTGGAACAAGGCCACTTTGCCTATGTTTCAGCCCCACTTTTGGGTGTGCCATGATTCTATGGAGGAAATTTAGAGTTCTCACAAGGTCTTGTTGCAATCTTTAATATAGCTACTTTAAAATGGGACCTTGTTATTGTTTTGAGTCTTTTCGCTTTCTATTTAGGAGTGACTTCTTTATGGTCATTTAACCAAATTCCACGTCTTCTATAAACTGCTTGTTTTCATGCCTTTTGTATAGATTTTGGATTTGTAAGCAGGCCCTGGAGTTCTGCTCTGCATTAGTGGTCCTTCTTATTTCTGACTACATGCAAAGATCTGGATCTTGGAGAGATGGCACCTGCGACAGGGAGGGAGGTATCAGCAGAGGTCCAGAGTAGAAGGTGTTATTTGCCAGAGCAAGCTGGGGAGGGAATGGCAGTGTCATCCTGTCCAGTCAAATACCCCTGGGCCTTTTCTACATCATACATAGAGGAGGCAAACAAGATGTGGTTATTGTCCTTGAAAAGCTGCCAATCCCTTGACCCTTTTCTAGGTGAGCAGTGCTCAAATGTCATCACGATGTCTTGGGTGGATGTTTCAGGGCTATCTTTTGTTCGGGAGAGCAGGATGTTTCCAGCACCTCTCTCTAGAGCCAGCACAGTGCCTGCCACACAGCGGATAGTAAAAAATGCTCACTGAAAGCTCATTTGAGAAAGTATGAGAACACCGAAGAATACAGTAGGGTGTCCAAAGGAGAGCAGGGTTCATGAGAAGCAAGTTGAGGGCTCGGCATTCAAATTAGTACAACCAGAATTTGTAGGTACCTGTCCTCTGCACAAAACTGGGTTTGGGCCAGATGTGAGTCCCAGGTGGTTCTAGATAAAAGTGGAAATTGTTGAGATAGAAGCTCAGATAATCCACCAGGAGACAGAACAGGATTAGCTCTTTTTGGGGGGATGATCAGGAGTGCTTGCATGGATGGGGCGACATTGAGCTACAGCTCCAGAGACCAATATCCTCACTTAGCTTAAGCTGCCAGAAGCAGACAGCAGGGCTGCTTTGGCTCTCTAGGAGTGGCCTTGAGGTCTGAGTCTTCTTCCCCAATCCCCCTTTCTCCCTAGGAATAGATGCTATATTGTATAGATACTTGGTCCATCCATCCATTTCCACACTTATTTACTATCTTGTTCCTTTATCCATTCATTTAGCAAGCATTCATTGAGGGCCTCCCCTTGCCCAGCAGTGTGCTTGGTGCCGAGACTACCTTGATGAAGCCCGTGGTTATGTGACTATCTTCAGGAGCTGTGGACAGGAATACTGACAAACCCAATGCGGTGTAAAAGCCACTTGAAGATGTGAGGTCAGGACACTATGGAGACAGATGAGAGGGCTTTGAATCTGGATCTGGAGCATCAAAGAGAACTCCTGAAGAGGTAGCTTTTAACCTATTACAAGAGGACAGGCCCCAAGAGGCAAGTGGGGATTGCAGGAAGTATGTTTGAGTTGATGATATCCACAGAAGGGCACCTAGTTGCCCCCATCTGCTTCTTAAGGAAGGGGAGTCAGTTCCCTTTTAAAACCCTAACAGGTAGAAACCAGATGAACCCAAGGATTCTCTGTTCTCAACTCAGTGTCTTCTGCTGGTAGTTAGAAAATCATCTTTGTCCCTAGAGTCTATCTGCTTATGGCCACAACACCCATAACTGAGCCCACGGCTCCCAGCAGCCCCAGTGCACAGCCCAGGCTCCAGCTCATGTTTCTGTTGCATAGGTCAGGGGACCTGGGACCAGGCATCCCTTCTCTGTCAGGAGGCTGGCCCGGTAGAAGCCATGCCAAGCCATCCAGGGGAGCTACTGGGTGGCAGGAGCTGGGAATACAGAACAGAGGTCCCTAGGGGCAAGGGGGATTGAGGATACAGCCCAGCCCTGCCAGCCTCCAGCCTAGGCCTCCATCCAGTGGTTGCAGGCAGCAGAGCATGGTGTGGTTTGCCTCCCTGTTTCACTCAGTAGTGATTGTGAGTACTTACGAGATGATGTGCATCTGAGCTTATGTCTTCAACGGGTACCCTGTGAACGAATCTCCCTGGGCTGACTTCTATGAATATTTCAAAATCAGGCCCCCTTTGATCACTCTTGCATATGGGCATTTACATTATATTTAGTTTTGCACTGAATAAAATCTGAGGCCTCTGTGAAATGAAAATAAAATGTTTGACACTGTAACATAGAGCAGAAGTGCTGAGCTGTAAACAGCTTTAATCAGGGGTGAAGGTTGTGGAGGTGCAGCCCTGGGCCCACGTGGCTGCTGCTGCTCTCGGGGAGGCCCCAGGACAGGGACTCTATGGTCCCCTGTCCATGCTGGTTCCATGCTGGGGCAGGAACCAAGGCAGGTTAATAGGGAATTAAATAGCTAACTTCCTACCATGTCCAATTCTGTCTAAAAAGAGAGCAAGAAAGCCACCAAAGAGGAATAATCAATACTTCATGACAACTGCTGGTATCTTTTTCAGTTTTGTTATCATTTTGGAGGTAAGATATCCATTTAAAGCAAATTTATATAGGGCCTTTTTGGTTGTTTTTTTTTTAACACTTTCCATGATTGAGGTGGGCATAGTCCAAATAAATCAATTCCAGAAAATTAGGTGGGCATTTCCTCCCCAAATTATCCCTTCTAGGAGAAATGGGAGTACCGCTTCTTTGCCTGGCTTCTGGAGGGAAAGGGGTAGGCTAGGTTTTGCTGTCAATTCTTGTGACACTCTGGGCAAGGTCCTCTCTCTGGTAGTGTGATGACTGTAAGCTTGGAGGACCAGAGGACTGGAGAATTTTTGATGGGGCCAGGTCCTGTGCAGAAGATGCAGGCAGGGGACTTATAAAATGCCCTCTCTTGCTAAGCTCCAGAAGAGAAGACAAGAAAAAGTGACCCCCTGTAGCTGTGTGTGTATCAAGGAACACCAAGAGTCCAGAGAAACTTCTGGTGTGGGTGGGTTCTGAACAACGAATGGTCACCTTCAGCCTGGGCCAAATCCAGCACATAGTTGTGCTGACAGCTTTGGAGAAGTGGTGATGGGCTGCCAGGAAATCTGGAGGGCTAGTTCTCCTTCCACTTTTTTTTTTTTTACTGTTACAGAGTGAAAGAGAGGAGACCAATGGCTTCTTCCAAACTCTGACTACCCTCTTTTCTTATGCTTGGAGACTTGTCTGGAGACTTGTCTGCACCACAAGAACTTTGACCTCTGGAGGTTTGGTTTGCAGCCCAGGGGTTTATTTTCACTCTTTATTTTTTCTCTTCATCTTTTCTATTTGCAGGGAGAGAGCAGGCCCAGTTTTGAAGCTGTTCTATCCTCAATTTCTGGAGGTGTGATCATGGTGGCTGTCCTAGTGGGGTGAACTGAATGGTCTTGTGGTCTTTAGACTTCAGCCTCTTGACATCTTTCTTACAGGAAGCTCATAGAAGTACTGAGTTTGCCCCTCTGGGCAGTGTGATGCTTACATTTATGTTACCATCCTTGTTGGTACATTTGTAAAGTGGGACTTGCCACATTTATAGAACTGTCTTTTCTGGCAAGCCTGCCCTGTTCTCATCAGCCCCCTGACATGCTTTCTCTCTGAAATGGACTGTATGCTTGCCCTTCTTGGATGTGTTAGTGAAGCCTGTGTTCCCTGGCCCCTTTGGGGCTTTTCCATGGCTATAGTCTCCTTCCTTGTATACACTTTGCAAATGAAGAAGGTGGCATTTGACCATTAGCATCCATCAAACAAGAATAACATGATGTTAACATCAAAAGCAGCCTTCCCACTAACATGTCTTGCTTGGGCTCTGGAGTCAAGTGGCCCAGCTGTGTGAGTTCATGTGACTTTAATTTCCTTATTTTTAGTATTGAAATAGTATAGCAGCTACCATGAAACGCTGTGTGAGGCTCAAGCGAGGTAATAATTGTGATATACCCAGAACAGTATTAGCACATCTTCCAACAGAGAAAAGAAGAAGAATGATGAAGACTGTTGATGTAGATGGTGATGATGAAAATGATGACAGTAGTGGTGGTGGTGGTGGTTGTGGTGATGGTTGTAGTTGTGGTTGTGGTGTTGGTGGTGTTGGTAGTGGTGGTGGTTGTGGTGGTGATGGTGGTGGTTGTGGTCGTGGTAGTTGTCGTGGTGGTCATGGTGGTGGGTGTGGTGGTGGTCATGGTAGTTATGGTTGTGGTGGTCATGGTTGTGGTGATGAAGGTGGTGGTCGTGGTGGTGGGCGTGGTGGTGGTGGTTGTGGTAGTCGTGGTGGTGGTGGTGGTTGTGATGGTGGTAATAGTGGTTGTCATGGTAGTGGTGGTATTGTTTGTAGTGGTGGTGGTTGTGGTGGTGGTGGGGTGGTAGTGGTGGTGGAGGTGGTAGTGGTGGTCATGATGGTGGTGGTGATGGTGGTGGTGGTGGTAGTGATACTGATGAAGATCACAACAGTGATAAGGGGAGTAAAGATGATAACACTAGTGGTGATGATGACGATGATACAATGATGATGATTGCTGTCATTTTCTTTTATCAAATGCTTACTCCTTTTGACAGTCTATAGTTTTAACAACCACCCCAGGTGAAGTGGTTCAAATTCTATTCCCAGTACCTGTGTGCCTGGCTTTGTGTGGAGCAGACAGTGATCCAGGGACCCAGACTAGAAGTCTTATCTGTGCTGAGAGGAGGACCTGGAGAACCTTTTATGGTTGTTCTCCTTTCCCATCCATTGCCCTCATTATCTGTCTCCAGTTCCAGGCTACAGTTTCAATTCAGACTCCAAAAGCCAACATTTTTGCCCTTGAAAATTTTGAAATCACTCAAAGTCTTCAAGGAAAGAACACTTTCTTTTCCTCTTTTTTTCTTCCAAGTCCTCCAGTTCTTGGCCCACCTGTGTGGAAGCTGCCCCAGGCTCCATGACACCACGTGTTTATTCAGTACAGCCAAGCCCTGCCTACTATTTGAGGTGACAAAGGCCTTGGCTTTGGCCAACATTCCACCACAAGGGGAACGGTGGGAGCTGGACCCTGCTCTCCAACTTGACTTTCCTGGTTACATGGTTGCCACCCTCCACAGCCTGATTTGAATATCACATTTTCATTAATACTTTCAACAAGGATTTAACTCTTTCTGGCCCTGTCTCAGAGCATTGTCGACCCATCAGTCAAAACAGAGCAGGTCACCCGTGCTGCCCTCCTGCTTATCTATTAATCATCTGGCAAATAAACCACTCAGTATCCTGCCCACCTCAGTAATGTTTGTGATGTAATTTGTTTGGATGCCCAAATGTCACCAGCGTTGATTGTAAGAGATGAAAAAAATGTACTTGCTCAGCATAGCAAGCTCTAGGCCAAAATGTAAGCATGAAATCTCTGGTTTATTTTTGTAATAATGTTTACAGCTGTTTAATGACCCTGAAAAGGTTCAGTAGTCTTGTGTTCTGTATTTCAGAACAGGAGTGTATTATGCTTATAACAACCTTAGTTAAACAGTTTGAGCTTCAACAATTGGAAAAATAGTATTTAATAAGAAGCCATTGTACTCTGGGTTAAGTTGTCTTAATTATTGCCTATCTTCAGTAAAAAAAAAAAAATAAATAAAGGTGGGTTGCAGGAAGGGGCCGTGGGTCACTTGAGCTGCCAGGAAGGAGATCAGCCTGCCACCAGAACTGCATGTCATGAGACTATTTTGAGTAAAATCCACCAGGTGTTTGGACCTTCCCTTGCTGTGAACCCAAGTCCCAGGCATGCATAGCCACTTGGATTCCTGCAGAGTGTCTGAGGCAGCACTTCTACTCATGCTGGTAAAAAAAAAAAGGGGAATATTTAGTTGTGCTTGGCTAGACAACAATATTTGATTTAGAAAAAACAGTTGAAATGGTTATTTTGAAAGTCATTTTATTTTCCAACTTTTCTTTCTTGTAGTATAAGGATAAAACTCTTTCATGCAACTTACAGGCAAGATCTATATTTTTTGGACTATTCATGAGATTACTTTTTTTCTGTGCTAGCAAAATGGAACTGTGTTTTTGTGTAAAATTTATTTAGACTTGCAGCAGCTGGCATTTCTGGTGTCCTGATAGTTTTAAATTTCATTTTGAGTGAAAGATACAATTAGGTTCTCTATTGGAAGAGTTAAGTGAAAACTTTTGTCATTGATATCACAGGAAATAGTCTTGAAGGTAGAAATGCAAAATCAAGTAACCATTAGGACCATCAAAAGCAGCTGAATGGTGAGGAATGAGGAGACAGGTATTTTGATAATCTGTACACCCAGCGATAGGTTTCATATGTTGAGAATACCGCCATCATGAAATGTGAAATTACATAGATGAAGAAGAAAATTTCTGGCACCCGAAAGTCTTCCCCCAGTGCCCCTGCCCACATCCAGGGACGTTCCACACTGGGGCAAGAAATGCCATGCTACTAGCTAAGACCCATGTGGGAGTCTGATTCTTCACCAGTATTGTCTATGAAGTAAAGTACCAGCATTTACAGTCTGGGAAGAAGTGCTGTGATGTTTCTGCATTCACAGTGGCCCTTAACTGCCCAGTCCCAGAGAGGACATTTGGATGCCTTACCAGAGTTAGGTAAATTATGTATTCATTGGGTCCTTAGTCTCAGTAAACTGGGGCTTGTTGATCTTCTTCCTTAAATGCTTAGGGCTGGGTCAGAGTTGAAGGCCAGGAGCAAGTTGTCTCATTGTTTAGAGGTCTGTTTACACGTGTTTAATTGTGCCAAGGGTTTTCCTACCTAGGTGAGAGGTTTGGGTGAGTTTTTGCAGAATAGATAATGCCTTCCCTGGGGGACCAGACGGCTCCTTTACAAGCCCCATGCGGAATGTCTAAAGTGTGCCCAGAGAGGCCTCATGCTACCCACCCGCTCTACAGCCAGAAGGCTTGACTTCCTAATTGCTTTTAGGCCAGGATCATGGCCTGCCCTCAGCTGGCCCCAGACTTCTTGATGTAGGTCCCCCCTTCCTGGATGGTAGGTGCTGAGTCCAGAGACAAGGTTGCTGAGTGGAGGTTGGTTTGAGCGAGGGCTAAAGAGCTGCCTGAGAACAGTGGCCACTGGCCAGTGTGGATGAGCATGTCTGCCCCAGTTGTCAGGCCGTGGCCATGGCCGTAGAGTGGATGTGTGGCAGGAGGCCTCTCTGCGCACACTTTAGACATTCAGCATGGGGCTTGGAGGGAGCAGTGTGGTCCCCCAGGGAAGGTATTATCTTTGGGCTTGCTCCCTCATGGGCTTGGCAAAGGAGTAATAACACCTTCTACCAAAACAGAGGAGCCTTGCAGGCACCCCACCTCCTCCAGCCCCGGGGCTCCGATGGCAGCAGTCACATTCAATCCTTTAATGGTAGGATAAATCATATTACTTATTTTCTCAAAGTGTGCATTTGTATAAGTTTTCAGAGTGCTACCAGTTGGGGAATCTCTGCCTCTCCCTCAATGAAGACATACTTGATATGTGTGCATGCACACACACACCACTTCTATATACTGCAGCTGTAATGGTTTCTCTTTCCTTTATCTTAGATTCAGCCTTACAGGGACCTTTTTTTGCTTTCCTGAGATGACCCATGGCCCTTTAGGGCAATATAGAAAGTCTGTGGCAAATGTTGACTGAGTGTCTGAGGTGAGTAGTAAACGAATTCTGGATGGGTGATGTGTGGAAGAATTGGGGCTGACCCAGGATCTGCGAGCCCCGGCCGGGCCTGGGGCCAGCTCATCTTGCCTCGGCTGCCTTGGCCCAGGGACAGCACACCAATTACCCTACACTCTTTCCAAGAACACACGCTCCCTTTCCTTACTGAGTCGAGGAGCAGGCCTTGGTTATGAGGGACCCATGGGCTGCACCTGCTTGTGGAATCTCAGAAGATTCAGGGGAGACCATCTGACACAGCTCTGTCTCTCTGTAGGGTACTCTGCTTAGGCTTGTCCCAGCCTCCTTTGAGAGGCTGGTCATATCCTGGGCATATCTCTTGGGGAGCTGTCCGGCTCCTCTGAAGCCCTGGGGCCTCTCATGGGCTCCTGCATGGTTTTTGGACCGGGGGTCTTTTGAGCCACTGGGTGGTTGTTCTCTGTCTCCTCGTGTCTAGTAGTGAGGCTCTCAGAGGTAACTGGAGCTGGGATGATCAACACTGGCACCTACAGTGAGAGAAATGATGTGGGGGCTGTTTTTGGTTGGTTAGCTTCTGAGTGGTAGCTCAAAAGAATCTTTCAGCTCTGATCAATCTCGTTGTATCTCTTGTGCAAAATCTGAGGTGGAGTCGCTTGAGGTTAAGGTGAAGCTGAGTCTCCTTTGGGGCTTGGCTTCTTGTATGGGCTCTGCTTGTAGGGTCTCTTGTCATTCACACATTCACTCAGGAAATACTGAAGCCTGAGATAAGCCTGCTCTTCTCCAAGCCCCAGGGCTTTGCGATGATCAAGCAGACAGGCCCTCTGCTTTCATGGAAAAGAAGCATGTCCATAAAAGGGGAAACAATCCGCATTGCTCTGGTGGTGAGTGCTATTGAGAGGAAAGTTAGGTGAGGGGATAAAGAGGGGCTGGGAATGCCAACCTCCCACAGAGTGGGCCTTTGTGAGAAGAGGATGCTTGAGCTCAGACCAGTGTGATGAGGAGTTAACTATGCAAAGAGCTAGAAGGCACATTCTAGAGCATTCCTTTCCCCCTTCATTGAGGCATCAGCAAGGATCGGAAGACCATTTGCTCAAGATGTTTAAAAACCTTTGTTGACTTGGAGGAGCTTTTTTCTTTTTTTGGAGGGGGTGTTTTTTGTTTTTCTTAACAGAATAAAAGAATTCTCTGCTAAAACTGAACTTGAAAATGTTCATGTTCTTTAGTTGACACGTCGAGCCACACTCGCATGTGGTGGTGGTGGGTAGCTTGGTCTCCAACTAGATGCCCCTCATCCAGCCTGATTTGCAGTCTCGCTGCATCACACACTCAGCCTCTTCCCTCTCCTGCTGGATTGGCATCAGTTCCTCAGCAGCAATCTGAAAATAGCCCATCTTCCTGGACTCATGTCTTCTGGACTGGCCAACCGTGCAGCCTTTGGAAATGGGCCAGCCATGTTGGCTTTGGCCTTTCCAAACTTCTACAGAGCTGGCAGGTGAATTCTGAGCACTCTTCTGTGGCTCCAGGGTTATGATCCACATTTGCTCAGGAGAGGAGCCAGCACAGCTGGACAGGACTCCAAGGTGGAGAAATAGGTCCCTGT
The DNA here is from genome assembly GCF_963383645.1 of Muscardinus avellanarius. Taxonomy (NCBI): domain Eukaryota; kingdom Metazoa; phylum Chordata; class Mammalia; order Rodentia; family Gliridae; genus Muscardinus; species Muscardinus avellanarius. The sequence continues at coordinate 42,126,318 of NC_137796.1, forward strand.
GTGCTGTCCTAGAACCTCCAGCAACTTCTGCACTCTGACCCTGCTCCCCACTGTTAGATAGTGGGATCTGTGAGTCCTTGGCTGGCCAGTCATGTCCATTGTCATGGCTTCAGTAATAAAAAAATTCTCACTGACAGTGAGAATTGAGCGTTTGTTGAATGAATGCAAAAATCTCCAGAAGAAATTATCTTCTTTCTGATCAGTTTTCAAAATGGGCATTTTAAAAAAGTTGTGTTTGGGTATACAAAAGCGTGTGGTATACTGCTACCAGAAATAGAAAGGAAAAATGGCAAATTGGAAGCCTTCTTTTATTTGAAGTGACTGTGTACTTGTGTGTGTGTGTGTGTGTGTGTGTGTGTGTGTGTGTGCGCGCGTGCGCGCGTGTGTGTGTACAGGTAACCTGGCACCACAGTTGTAATCCCTTTCCCTCCTGGAAATAAACATCTATGCCTTTTCTTCTCCTCCCTTCTAAGATGGACTCATAGCCTCCCTCCTCTTGCCACGGAAGTTGGGTCCCCTGTTGGAGACTCTTCATTCCATGCAAAGGCCCAGCAAAGAGTAAACCCTGCTGAGGCTAAAGCTCCTTTTTTTTTTTTTCCCCCAATTCACCTGCCCCTTACATGTCCCAGGGGAATTGCATGGCCCCACAGTTCTGGCTGGGGTTAAAAGCAGCTCCTGGACCATCAGGCTGGCCAACACATTTAAAGATTGGGATGAAGAGGAGAGACAGGTGAAAACCATTCTTATATCAGGAAATAAACTTGAATTCCTTCAGGTAAAAGCCCTATCTGGAGATAGACTCCAGGCATGGGTTCATTGCCTTTCCACGCTCAGCACCCTGCATGCTCTGGTGGGGAGGAGGCCCTTTCCCGAGATCCATCTGGAGTGATCTGGCTTTCACCATTCTGCACAGGCTGCAGAGGGGCAAAGAGGTCTATTAAAGACAATTATTCAGACTAGCTTTGAGTGTTAGTGTTTAACAAACAGTTTTGAGTTCTAATTTTCTGCAAAACACATAGTGCAGGTACAATTTGTACTCATTACTGTATATTGGGAAAGTTATTAAAAACACTCTAACTTGGTTGAGACTTCCTATGGCATCGCCCTTGGATTTTAATTGGTTTTTATCTAGTTCTATAAAAGATCTCTTTAAGCCCAATCAAAGTCCCTGCCTCAGATATCTTGCCAGTTGAAGGGCAGGGAGAATCCATTGTATGGTATAAGTATTTATCTCCACCCAAATTTGAGCAGTCTCAACAATCCACTAAGATTCCACCAGGAGATAATTTATACTTTTGATGGACATAGTTACCGAATGACAAAATAACAGTGTTTCGTAACATAAGGGTTAAATCTTAATCTCTGAGGTTTGCAAAGCCGCTACTCGCAGTCTCCTTAAAATTTAATATACCTCGTTAATGCTTCCTTGCAAACACTGAAGGATTTTTATGATTATAATCATGTGTTACAGCACCTAGTACTGTTTCTAAGCAGCATACTAATCAGCTTAATGAGATATTACTGCACTTTTTGTTGACTAAAGCAAAATCCCTTTTATTGTTCTAAAGCCTGTCCTTTACTTTATTTTTTCCCAAAACATTATCTTGTTTTATTATGTACCAGTAAATATCATGCCATTGGGTTTTTTTTTTTTTTTGGCCAAATCATAAAACGATCTCTTTCATCTCAGACTGGTAAGTATATTGAATATAGTAAATGGAAACAAAAGTTGGTTGCAAGTCTATTTGGTCTTATAATGAAAGCTGTTTTGCTCTAAGGCAAACTTTGAAGGGAACCAACAGGTACAGATGCTACGTGGGGGAAAAGAGAAAAAGTTTAACATGTAGCCCCATGATTTGTTATTAGGTATTGAAAGTGGTAAAACATTAATAATTTAAATGTGAATGAATAATTGCAGTCTGTAAATAGAAAATACAAGGAAGACGATCTATCGCCAAAACAAATTGGAGGAGCAGTGCCATATTGCATAATTGGCATTTAATAATTCATTTTTTTATTATTGTTTTTGACTATAATTCCTTAGCATTATTATGTGTAGGTAAGGCATGAAATGCAAATTCCCTCCCAGCTGACGCTATTGACTTTGCTCATAGTACCTGGCATGGATCTGAACCCTTTCTTTACTTTTAGGGATGGAAGAAGCGAGTCTGTGCCTTGGAGTGTCCTCGGCGGCGCCAGAAGCTGAGCCCCACCTGAGCGGTCCGGTCCTCAATGGCCAGTATGCCATGAGTCAGAAGTTGCACCAGATCACATCCCAGCTCAGCCATGCCTTTCCTGAGCTGCACCCGAGGCCCAGCCCCGAGGAGAAGACCCCCACGTCCCTGGATGAGAAGGCCCGGGTGCCCATGAGTGGCCAGCCTATGGGCGGTCAGATGGCACTTCTGGCCAACCAGCTGGGGCGTGAGGTCGACACCAGCCTCAATGGGCGGGTGGACCTGCAACAGTTCCTCAATGGGCAGAACCTGGGCATCATGTCCCAGATGAGTGACATAGAGGACGACGCTCGCAAAAACCGCAAGTACCCCTGCCCTCTCTGTGGCAAGCGCTTCCGTTTCAATAGCATCCTCTCCCTGCACATGCGCACCCACACAGGCGAGAAGCCTTTCAAGTGCCCCTACTGTGACCATCGGGCGGCACAGAAGGGGAACCTCAAGATTCACTTGCGGACCCACAAGCTGGGCAACCTGGGGAAGGGCCGCGGGCGAGTGCGCGAGGAGAATCGCCTGCTGCATGAGCTGGAGGAGAGAGCCATCTTGCGGGACAAGCAGATGAAGAGCAGCCTGCTGCAGCCGAGGCCCGACCTGAAGCCCCCGCCACATGCCCAGCAGGCACCACTGGCTACTTGCAACTTGGCCCTGCCTGCCAACCACAGTGTGCCCGATGTGGCCAACCCTGTGCCCTCGCCCAAGCCTGCCAGTGTGCAGGAGGACGCGGTGGCCCCCGCTGCAGGCTTCCGCTGCACTTTCTGCAAGGGCAAGTTCAAGAAGCGGGAGGAGCTGGACCGTCACATCCGCATCCTGCACAAGCCCTACAAGTGCACCTTGTGCGACTTCGCCGCCTCGCAGGAAGAGGAGCTTATCAGCCACGTGGAGAAGGCGCACATCACTGCCGAGTCGGCCCAGGGTCAGGGGCCCAACGGTGGCGGGGAGCAGTCGGCCAATGAGTTCCGCTGCGAGGTGTGCGGCCAGGTGTTCAGCCAGGCGTGGTTCCTGAAGGGCCACATGCGGAAGCACAAGGACTCCTTTGAGCACTGCTGCCAGATCTGTGGCCGGCGCTTCAAAGAGCCCTGGTTTCTCAAGAACCACATGAAGGTCCATCTCAACAAACTGTCGGTGAAGAACAAGTCCCCCAGTGAGCCTGAGGTGCCTGTGACCATGGGCGGCATGTCCCAAGAGGCGCACGCCAACCTGTACTCCAGGTACCTCTCCTGCCTGCAGAGCGGCTTCATGGCCCCCGACAAAGCCAGCCTGAGTGAACCCAGCCAGCTCTATGGCAAAGGGGAGCTGCCCATGAAGGAGAAGGAGGTGCTCGGGAAGTTGCTGACACCCATCTCCAGCATGGCCCACGGGGTTCCTGAGGGGGACAAGCACTCCCTCCTGGGATGTCTCAACCTCGTGCCACCTCTGAAATCCAGCTGCATCGAACGGTTGCAGGCAGCTGCCAAAGCTGCAGAGATGGACCCTGTAAACAGCTACCAGGCTTGGCAGCTCATGGCCAGAGGCATGGCCATGGAACATGGCTTCTTATCTAAAGAGCATCAGCTACAGCGCAACCACGAAGACACTTTGGCAAATGCCGGAGTTATGTTTGATAAGGAGAAGCGGGAGTACGTGTTAGTGGGAGCAGATGGCTCCAAGCAGAAAATGCCTGCTGATTTGGTTCACAGCACTAAAGTGGGCAATCAGAGAGACCTGCCAAATAAGCTCGACCCTTTAGAAGGCAGTCGGGAGTTTTTGTCACACGGGCTGAACCAAGCGCTTGAATATAACTTGCAGGGTCCAGGGAACATGAAGGAGAAGCCTACCGAGTGCCCCGACTGTGGCCGGGTGTTCCGCACCTACCACCAGGTGGTCGTGCATTCCCGCGTCCACAAACGGGACCGCAAGGGTGAAGAGGATGGGCTGCATGCTGGCCTGGATGAGCGGCGTGGCTCCGGCAGTGACCAGGAGTCACAGTCCATGAGCCGTTCCACCACGCCGGGCTCCTCCAACGTCACTGAGGAGAGCGGGGTCGGAGGCGGCCTCTCCCAGACCGGAAGTGCCCAGGAGGACAGCCCTCATCCCTCCTCGCCTTCCTCCTCAGGTAGGCTGGGCGGGAAGACCTGGGATGGGTAGCTCGCAGAGGCCCGAACCCGGGCCCGTGGTCAGACATCGGGTCGTGGGCAGGCTGACGCTGGGCTGTGCCTCTTTTCTTCAGGCGGCACCGCCTCAAGGAGAGGGCTGATGTTTTGACTCTTGGCCCTCACCCTGAATGGGAGCTACCAGGAAAGACAGCTGATACTCTTCCACGTGGTGGAGATAGCCAGGTGGCGGTTTTTGTCTTAAAGTAGCATAGCTTTCCCTTCCCCTGCAATTGTTCAGCCCTATTTATACCTGGCCCCTGCCCATCTCTTTGTCTCCAGCACCCAGGGGCTGGCATTCAGCTCTAGACGAGGATGTGAATGTGAAAGTTCAGACTCTTGCCAGATCCCCCATCCCGCTCACATTCTCATTCCCACAATTTTCTCATTTGAGAATTCTCTCCCAGTGTTCCTCTCCAGACCAAATTCTCCTGCCCCTTTCAAAATTCCAACCCGGTTCACGTGTCAGATCTGTCTGACCCAGCGAGCTGTGCCACTTTCTTCAGATGGTTTAGCTAAGCACAGAGGTTTGAAACCTAAATGTGTGCCTGTCTGTCTTAAATTGTACTTTGTTACAAGGGTGATACAGCTTTGGGGTCTTAAATAGCAAAGCAGAAAATCTGTCATCAAAATGTCTGAAATGCTGAAGTTTCCTGGCCCTGTTTAAAAAACAACAACAACAACAACAACAACAACAACAACCCACTAGCCTAAGAAGACTAAATTAAAATCACTACCTAGCAGCAGGTAAGAGGTTGCCTTCATCCATATTTCCAAAGTCCCTTACTAATGGATAGTAAATTGAAAGTTATATCTCTAGCCCTTTATAAAGAAAGCACCTCGCTAATACTGTAATCATTCTGCAGCCTAACAACAGAGGAAATCATGCCATAACAAATACCCTGTTACTAATGGCAACATTGATTTCTGCAATCAGCCATTAAGTCTAGAAAATGAAAGACAGTTTGAGGCACCTCCAGGCACTGCATTGCCCACTGTTACAGATATGGCAGCACACTGTCGAGGGTCATTTTTTTTAAAGTTTTTTTTCTTGTCTTCTTTTTCTTTTCACTTCTCCATTCCGATGAATATTTCAGACTTAGAGGAAATTCGCTACTACAGTTACTAAGTAGGTGCCAGTTTAGTTCTGTTGTTATTGTCATGGTTCACCCTACCCTTCTCCTAGGATAAAATTAGTATTAAAATAGAGTGTGAGTGTGCCAGCTTATTACAAACCAGTAAAGAATTGTTAAGACACATAAATCTGAGCTGCACATTCCAGAGATTCCGATGGCTCTTAATGCCCCTGCTTAAATACCCATGAAACACACTGTCTACTCCTGGAGTCCTGACTTGCTTGCGATTTATTGCCAGTGAGACACTCTGGAAGAGCCTACCCCGGAACGTGAGCACCACGGTGGGAGAATGAGGCCCTTCTACAGGGAGCAGCCACTACCCGGGATGTGCTCAGGTCACCCTGCCTGACGCTGGCAATCCTGCAAAGATGGGCCCCATTCACAGGTGTCCCACTCGCTCCCTGTGAGGAGGAACTCTTGCCAACCTCCTAGGAAAGGGTCTTCCCTTCTGGGGACCTCAGTCTCAACTGTTCTCCTCGGGTTAGGAAGTTTTCAGGGGCAGGAAAGCAGAGAGCCAACTGGCTCCCCTAAGTTTGGGGAGTGACGTGGAGTTAACATTGACAGATTGCCATCCCTCTCTGGGACCTGCTAAAAAAACGAGAGTCTGATCATCAGCAGAATATTCCGACACCAAATGTTCGGCTTCATTAATGACGTGTTTACCGTGTTTTTCTCACCTTCTGGCCAAGTGATAGCCTCATGCTATTCCTATCTCTGTTGCTTTCCTAGTTCTAAACACTGTGTTGAAAAACCCCATTTTGCTTAAAAGAACCGACCGTGTTTATGACTCAGAAGAGAATTATGCTCGATTTGTGGTTATCTTCTTACTTTTATTTCCCCCGCTGAAGGATTTTTACAGTCCTGAATACTGATTCTTTCATTTTGGGGTGACTTCTTTGTTTTCTTCATATTCAAATGAGACCCTTTCATAATTTTCCAACTAAGTAAGACAATTGAAGGCATACCCAAATCAGCTGTGTGTCTGGGTCATTCAGGTTTTCCTGGGATTTAGGACTTTCACCCAAATCTGGTTAGTTTTTCCTCTTATTCCTAACAAGTATTACTTGTATAAAGTGTGCTTAAAATAAGCATTTAAATAAAAGTCTTGACACAATAGGTATTTTATTATTACCTGTTAGAGAGAAACCTGCAAGGTGAAGGGGAGAAAAAAATTTAAGCCCTTAAGTAAAGAAAGAAGTACTTATGACGGCTTCTATTAAGAAATAACTGCAAAACACGGTTTTACAAATTTCTCAGACTGCATAACAATGTCGCAAAACTTAATTTGCATCACTTGATTCTTTTTTTGTTGAAAACTGGGTCAGTAGGGCCTGAGAAACTATTTTTTCAGATCTTAACCAATGAATTCTTCTTTATAAATCGCTGCTCTTAACATGATAGTAGTTCTGAATTCATCATAAAAAACCTTTTTACCAGAGCCTCTTAGAACAGATCTCTAGAAGAAGGCTTACAATGAGTGGCAGAGACGTCCTTTGTTATCTGATGTAATTCTTTGCAAAGGAGGATTGGGAACCGAGTGGCTGTTTAAAAATGTCTTGCTCAGACCGAGACGAAGAAGGGGTCAAGTTTGCAATCAAACAGTTATTGCCGAGATGGGCGACTGTCACTGGCTAGGCTAATGTGGGATGCAGCTGTTTGTTATGTGAGCAAAAGAATGTTTGAATCAGTGAACATGTGAAAATGATTCCAGTGAACCAGAAAATGTGTTTGTTCTTTGGCTCTCCAAACTGCTGAGAACCCAGCTTAAGATCAACTGCGAAAACTAGGACCTTTGACAGATTGAGAGGTCATATTTTCTAACAGAAAATGGACAAAACTAGTCACACAGATCACTTCCCCATCTTTTCCCTTTGTTTTATTTTTCTTGTTGTTGTTGTTGTTGTTGATTTGACTCACCAATAATTTCACACCATAGTAGATGTCATTTCTGCCTCCGTGTACAATGCAAAGGAAAACTATCTGGAGAGCGGCAGCTTATAAATTGTACTCTTTTATGACATTTAGAGAGTGGGGCGGCTGTTTTGATGTTTCCTTGTTTCTGGCTTCGCGTGCAAACGCTCTGATGGCATTAATCTTTGCATCTTTCCCCAAAACCTCCTCTAAGACCGGGCTTGGATCCTGGCTCTCCTCTGAGTCAGAAAATGCCTCAAGTTCTGTTTCTTCAGATTTTGCTTTGGAAATCACACTTAGAATAATTAAAACTTAATGTACTAAGAAACGATACTGTTCATTATATCCAACAGGGCAGTTACCTTCCGAATCCCCCATAATTTTGGAGTGGGGATAATTGAAGTGTTGATGGTGGGAAGGGGGTAATTGAATGCATTGACCCTCTGTTCATTAAATAAAGTCAGCTAAGTTGCATGATCAATGGAAAGCCAGGGAGAGATGCAAAGATGAAAATATCATTAACCCCTACTTCTTCTGCTATAATATTTTGAGATGGACAGGGTTATTTGATCAGCTGGGCTAAAAGCCTTGCAGGGTCTTTGTTGCCTGAGCGCATTCCTGAGATGCTGGGTCTCCATCCTGTGTAGACCCATTGACCACGGCATCAAAGGCCTTTATCCCGGGCTCCCTTGCATTTACATCGGGTGTATAGTGATATGATAGATTTTCTTTCTTTTCCACCTCTTTTTCTCATGTGGCTCCCTCTCCCTGCCCCCATTCATGATAACCACTGCCTCCTCCACGCAAACAAATCTGGGCACCCCACCCCTCAAAAAAAAAAAGAAGAAGAAAAAAGAAAAAAGAAAAAGAAAAAAATTTAAGTCTGAGGATTAAGATCTTCATTTTTTTTTTTTTTTGCTTGTGCATTCCAATTGTTCTTAAAATATTTGGCAATGTCAATTAGTAACTGAGCAGAGTTAGCTGATGAACACAATTTTCCAGTAGACTGAGCACCCTATTGTTGCCGAGCGAACAGCAGATTTCTGAGGTCATTATCATTCGCTGGTTGCTTGGCCCAGCTGCTTCCTGCTGCAAAAGCCAAACTTTATACTGGAGCTCGGGGATGGCTGCAGCAACAGGGGGCTGGGAGGGGAGAGGGGATCTGGCTACAGAGCCCGAGAAGACAGTCATTATCAGCAGAGGAAACAGAAAGTAAAAGTTTCCAGACGATTCCAGGAAAACCTCCTTTATCAGGGCTCCTTCCTCAGGATCCTTTTCAGCCACCTTCTACCTCCGCAGGGAATTAGAAGGACCCCTCCTCCCCCAGCCCCAGGCGTGGTGGCAACTAATCTCTTTGCAGGAAAGAAATTTGGAAACCAGTAATCCCCTTTAGACATTTACTAATCATTTTTTTAAGTCAGTCTAAAGCATGCATGATTTCCTTATAGATAGATGCTTTCATTTTTGTCAAAAAAGAAAGGAAACGGATCATTTTTTAGAAAATATCTGCAAGTTAAAATTAGTAAACTTGGGAGCAACAAGCGGGGGGACATTATTTCATTTCCACAGGGAGCTTTTGAGCAGATAATAGTCTGAAATTCCTTATAAAATCAAATTTAACTTTGAAAGCTGCTTCTCCCTATCCCGCCTTCCTTTTCTTCTGCCACCACCCCCACCCGGCCCCCTCCCCACCTCCTAATTTGGGAGCTGGTTCAGTGGGATGAAAAGCTGCACTTTTTTTAAAGCTCAGCTGTTAAAGCCGAGCGCCATATGCAGCCCTTCCGTCCCCGCCGTGGGAGCCTGTGCAGGCGGCCGCCGTGTTTGTGGAGATTTACGGAGGCTCGGCTTGTGTGTGCCGAAGCTGTGCCCAGGCAGACACTGGCCAAGGCCCTTCCTCCAAGCCGGGGCCCAGGCAGCTGCCCATCTGCACAGATCTGCTGGCTGAGACTCCTGGGGAATGTCAGAGAGGGCAAGGGTCAGAGGCCAGCGACCCCCTTCGGGCTCCTCGCCCTTCTACCTGGTCCTTGGGTGGTCCCTTCACTCAGGGCAACCTGTTGGTGCCACGATGGAAGTGGCTTTCAGTGCTAGTTACTTGGGGGCATTAACACAGTCTTCCTCCTTCCCTGGGGGACAGACACTTTACAGCAGCTCCTATTATAAACCCCCATTCACTGGATGAGCTTCAATTGTCTCGTGTTTAGGAGCAGTTATGTGGGGATATACAGTGACATTCTGGGGCTTTCTCCATCTCTCATCTCCCCTTGTGCCCCTTTGTGTGTGGCTATACACCCCACTTCTTTGGGGCTCCATGTCACCATCGTTGAGCATCTCAGAAAGCGAGAAACTGTTAACTCTAAAAATCTTTGAATTAGGAGTCCTATGAAAGATGCGTGTGACATAAAACCCTGGAAGTGAATTCCTTCTATGTTCCTGTAGATTTGGGGTGCGAGGAACTAGATTCCAGGCCTAGGGCCCCTTCAGCCCTACTGGAGTTCACCTGAGAGGCTGTTTGCCCATCTGCAGAGGTGCACCCTGCAGCGAGGTACTCCTTTGTGTCTTCTCGTGCTCTGAGCAGGGCTGCACTCCTGCCCAGGGAGCTCTGAGAAGCCTGAAGTTCGCCCCCAAGCTTTCCTTCCTTGTATAATCAAGAACGCACAAATTAGCTCTGAACAGATTTCTAGAAGGCAAAGAACTGGGTGGTTTTCAACAGGGAGCACAAGCTTTAGTAGTGTGGCCCTATTATCTTAAATGGGAGGCTTGGGCTTGGGTCCTGACCCCCACGCTGGGTGGGTCAGGGCTAGAATTAGCAGTTTCCTTTGTAAACAGCCCCAGTCCATTCTCTGCCTGATGGTTTGGCTAGAAGCAGGTAGCCCTGAGCTTGCAGGGGCTGCCTTGGCCCACTCTCCTGCTGTGTTTCAAGTGACTACCGTGGCACTGTCTGCACCACCTGGGGCCGCAGAGCCAGGGCAGCCTCTGTTTACAGGGTTTGGGAGCCTCCTGCCCACCCGAACTTGAATCTCTTCTTCACCAGGTTGCTGATCTTTCGAATCTCTTCTTTGGTTTGAAGCCTTATGTCTCGCTCATAAGAAACACACTTGGAAGAGGGAAAATTGAGAAAGGTTTTTATATCTCAGCCAGTTTCCTAGGTCTTCGCCTTCTCTGAGAGAATGTTCTGGTAGGTGGCCCTAGTCACCCAAGAGGAGTGGGAACCGAGCCCAGCTTCAATTGGCCTTTCTCTGGCCCTCAGGACTCCACTAGATTCCAGAGGGAGATGGCTGGGGTACTTGACCATCTATAGAGATCAGAGGGAATCCCTCGGGAAAGAACCAGATCAAGAGAGATTTTTTGAGCCTGTGAAGTCAGAGGTGTTAGCAGCCAACTATTTTAAAAGAAGAGCTGTGATCTGGGTGCAGTGCAAATGCTCATAGTCCCAGTGCTAAGGAGGCGGAGACAGGAGGATCACAGGCTTGAGGCTAGCCTCTGCAACTTAGTAAGACCCTCAGCAACTTAGCAAGACTGTGTTCCAAAATAAAGAATAAAATAGGGCTAGGGTGTAGCTCACAGGTAGAACGCCCCTGGGATCCCCAGTATCAAAGGGAAAAAGAAAAAAGAAAAGAAAGAGAAAGAAGAGAAAAGGAAGAGCTGTGTTTGAGCATTGGTGGTAGGAGTACAGAAACACCTGCAGAGGTGGGGAGACGGGATCTGTGCAGAGTCCCCAGGCTGGACGCTTGCCACCTGTGCCCTGGGCCTGCATGCTGCCCTCCCCTCTCTTTTTTCCTTTCTCCTCTTGGCATTGGAAAGGGACTTCTGCATTCTTGTCATGGCACAAGAAAGGAGAGGAATCCTCCAAGAGGGGTGCAGGGTGGAGGGTGAGCAGCCAGGTGGCTGGGGGGCTCTCTCATCTCCCCAGGAAGTGAGCGTCACTGCAGCTGAGAGGAGCCATGGGTCCCCCTCGACTTTTCCTGGCAGGATGGGACGATAGCAACATTTACTTAAGCTGTGGAGTTTGGCACTGCCACATCCAAGCACCATCTGGAAAGCCCTTCTCGGAAAGCCGCAGACTCTCCCCAAAGGAACTTAGGGGAGCAGGGTTGGGCAGAGCTGTGGGATTTTTTTCTTGGGCAGATCTGGAGCTTTGAGGCACCTGCTCAGAGCCGAAGTCCTCTGGAAGCCATGTAGCTAAAACCTGGGCTTTCTCTCCACCGGGCCTCTTCAGTTAATTTTAGAGCCAGGTCTGGCTTAGGTTTTCTCTGTTAGGAGAACACTCGCTTTTCTGGGACTGCGTCTCCCACTATTTACTTTGCCTTGCACTTCGCTTACTGTCTTCACCTAAGTTCTTGTATGTTTTGGACATGATGGTGTGGAACTGCTTCCGCTCTTCTGGTTAGCTCAGGGCATAACCTCTTAATCACGGGATTTAATACCATGCCTCTACACGTGCTGAGGAGACAGGACCTCAGACTCGATGGCTTATCATAACCAGGGCCATGCTAAGCACAGAGATTTGCCATCATCCTTTCTCTAATCTGCATCTTCAGAAAGACTGGAATCCCCAGATGGTGCGTGTCTGAACACCATCTACAGCTGCCCGAGAGGTCAGGCAAAAGAGAAGGTGAGGGGAAAAAAGGGGTTCACTTGCCTACCCTCATTTCTTCTCCTACCAAGAGGAAGTGGTCCAGGGCTTAGCTTCTTGTGGGACTCATCTCTTTGTTGCTGTGAGCCTTGAGATTTTGTGTGACATGTGGCATGTGTCTGAGAGAAGTGAGAGGCACAGCACAAGCTGAGTCCTTGGCTGGGCCGTCCACCACAACACATGGGGACTGGCTTTCCCCTTTGGGGTGCCCAGCCAGGATGCTGTCTCAAATGCGGCTTAAGGAGCAGGTCATGGGTGGGCGTGGCTTCGACACCCTGTCACTTGCTGTGAAAGGACAGGGTCATTGTTTGGCTCTCCTTTTGAGGCAGTGCATACCTGTGGGGAGCCTTATGTTTTACTACATGCCTTGGCTCTAGAACATTCCACAGAGCAATCTATTCTTTTCCTTGTAGAAGCATTTTGTGGGGCTGGAGTTTTGACTGACATTATACTAGTTTCTTTCCTTGTGTTTTACTTTAGCTCCAAAGCCACTTGATGCAATAAGGAAACAGGTTCTTACCACCATCTCTACCATTCATTAAAATAATGTCCAGATACTCTTAGCTGTGTGGCTGTCATCCATGGTTCTGGGATATCCTCAGTTGTCTTCAGTCGTCTTGAGAGGCAGTTTGTAACTTTTCCAGTGTACCTCCATTGGGTTCAACATAAAAACGTGCAGAAATGGTTTTCTTGAGGACGAAGACAGATACATACTTCTCTCTATTGGTAAATACGTTCTTTCGTTTAATCTGTTGTTAAAATAGGTGTTATTTTATTTTATTTTTAGTAGCTTGACTTGAAAAATTAAAGTAACCGCTCAGCAAAGATGCTATGAGACATCACAATTCCGGTTGTGATAGAATTTGGCAGGGTTTGTGTCTAACAAACTAGATCTGACCCCTCCAAAATGTCCTTACCAATGACCTTCCAACCTATCCATCCAGTCTCCTCGAGGAGGACTCTTTACTGATTTTGTGACTAGTATTGCTTAATGGTCATTTTTCTTAATATACAATAATCTGTTATCTTGGATATTTTGAAGAAACAGATAAAAATAAAAAAGTTTTAAAATAATATGCCTACCACCATTCAGAGGCAACCATTGTATTTTAGTTTATATCTTTCCAGTCCTTTTCATATGTCTGTAGATGTATTTGGCATAAAAGGATGTATCTGGCTTTATAAAAAGCCAGATAGTGTTTTAGGCTTTGCAGACCCTGTGGTCTCTGCGGTAAGAATTCCATTCTGTGGCAAATGAAAGGGCATGACAGTGATCCAATAAAACTTTATTTACAAAGGCAGGTGACAGGCTGGATTTGGCCCATGGGCTGTTCTTGGCAGACTGCAGTCCTATAGTAATAGTTACACTCATTTTTTAAGGCTCACCTGAGTAATATGCTCTTTGAAAAAAGATATCAGAAACATTGAGAAGCAAAGAAAATAAATCTGCCTGTATAAGGTGATGTAGTCAACCCCCTACCACTGAACACAGGACCTGCTTCCATTCTTCTAGTCTGAGGGGCAGCACTGGGGTGAACATCTCTGTGGTGTTTGTGGCCTGATGGTTCTGATCATCGTCATGGCCATTTCCTGAGGTTGAAAATCCCTCACGGTTAAATCTCTGGTCCCAGCAGACAACCCAAGTTTCTGGTGTATGTTACCCAGAAGCATGTTGCATGTGGCTGTGGGCACTGGCTCCTAGCTGAGATGGCACCACGAGAAAATCCCTCCTGTGACCGTGTCCTGAGGCTGGGTCATTCCCTAACACCAGGCTACTCAGGGACTCGATATTCCTTCATACGTACACTCAGTTGATTTTCATTCATTCATTCATTCTTTGAAGGATGAAATCTTATTAAATAGTTTCTACACTGGGTAGTAGGTCCTGGGGCTACAAAGGGGAGCAGAGACATCGCTCAGTGACCAGAAACTCACGGGCTGGGGGACCTGGACAGAGTGAGCTGGGCGTTGCAGCACATGCCTGTAATCCCACTATGTGGGAGGATGAGACTGGAGGATGAGGTCAGCCTCAAAACTTAGCAAGACCCTCGGCATTCTAACAAGACCCTGTTTCAACATAAAAGGGGGCGGGCTAAGGGTGTGTAGCTCAGAGGTAAAATCTCTAGTACAAAAAACAAAAAACAAAAATGACTCAGAGTGTGTAATAGACATGTGGGGGCGGGGGGTTGCCCCTGGGCTATGGGGCCACATTTACTCCCAAGGACCTGAAGCGCTTAAGCTCCTTACCAGTCACCTAAGCAACTCTTTTAGCAAAGAGGAGTGACTCTTTGCTTCTGTGGAAATTCGGTGAATTCTGAAAGGAAGAGGACATAGCCCTGTGGCTGGCTGTTGTCTCTGCTCCCGGTGGTGAGCCAGTCTAAATCAGTGCCTCCTTAATTCAGAAGAAGCCCTTGGAGGAATCCAGCCTTCAAGGAAGGCGCTTAGGCCGGCATGCCTTCCTCCGCCAGGCGGTCCGCAGTGCCTCACTGCACTAAGGCCTCTAGGAACAAGAGCGGCCAGGGAGCGGGGCTGTCTGCGCCAGGGAGCGAGGGATGCTCAGACCCGCCACTGGGCCTCTGTCCACACTGTCACTGAAGTCACTGGCTCCTGAGCTGCGGATGGCACGAGCCAGGGGCCAGGTGGTGTGATGCTCTTATTGGGACTCTGTGAGGAGAGTACTGAGAATTGTTAATACCCCATTCTAGGAAGGAGGGCTCAGGCTTTGTTTTCTTGACCAGAACTAACCTTACCAAATTTAAGAGCAGTCCACACTGTCCCACGGGGGTCAGGGGAGTCACTGGCACACTGTATCTTCAAACTCTGTAAACGCGCAGCAACAGCTCAGCAGGAACGTGGTGCTGTGGACGTTCCTGTTCTTTGCAGGTGGTGGGATAGGAACCATGCGTGGATCCCCAGGACCAGTGGAAATAATCTTTCTTGGTGCCCACCATGCCTCAACTGCCCTTTATTTCTGGTGAAATATAGTCTCACAAGACTAGTCAGTAGGCCAGAGACAAACACGGTTTTCTATTATTTGAGGAAGTTGTTCAGAGCGGGACAGAACCACTTTGGTTTGGAACTTGGCTGGTTCACATCTTTCAGGTTTACCCAACCTGCTGGGCTACATGGGCAGTTCACGAACCTTCTCTGGAGCCATGGAAGGCAGGGTGAAAGGCTCCAAGACCCCTTTCAAGCTTTCCTGTCTCCTATCCTCTCTTCTCTCTGCCCAAATGTTTCCATGGCACGAGGGTAGCTTCAAGGGGTTTCTGAGGTCTGAGGGTTTCATAGGCTTTTGTCTGATTTATGTGTCTGAGCCACCTCAAGGCATCACTGAGGGACTGCCATGTCTGGTGGGCAGGAGGGCCAAAGAGACCCCGCTCTGTCTCCTTTCCCATTGGGCCTTTCCCACCTCCCATCCCTCCTAGATGCCCGGGAAGCAGATTCTGCCACTGGGAGGCACCTGTGGGCTCTTCCTCCACCTGGCATGGCTGAACATCAGCTCTTCTGGTCAGAGGATTGACGTTACAGGTCTGCTTGAAGGGTGCAGACTGTAGTAATCATGCTAGGGCCCTGTGCTGCCCCATCAGCTGTGCACACCATGAGGGCTCCTTAACCTCTCTGTGCCTTTGTTTCCTTATTGTTAGAATGGGGACATTCACGACACCTGACTCTCTATCAAGTGCTTAGTCAAGACCCCAGCCAGGGTAAGAGGTAAACAGATGGAGTCTGTTATTAGGATTATTTCTACCTGGTATAATATGAAACCAGTGAGGTGAGAGGGGAAATGTGGCAGTTGATTTGCTGTTGGAAGTTGCACAGCAGTAAAGGGCTGGCCTCCCTGGTTTCACCCCGTTGAATCTGTTTCACATTTGCCTGGGCTTCTAGTAGGATGGTGGGACTAGCTGTTCTTTTTTTTTCTTTTTCTTTTTTTTCTACTGGGGGATTGAGCCCAGAGATTTCTACCTCTAAGCTACTTCTTTAGTCATATTTTGTTTTTTTATTTGGGAATAGGGTCTCACTAAATTGCTGAAGCTGCCTTTGAACTTGGGATCTTCCTGTCTCAGCCTCCCAAGCACTGGGATTATAGGTGTGTGCCACCACCGTCAACTCATAGTCCTCCTCTTCCTCCTCTGTCTTTTCCTTTTTCTCCATGTCCTTTTCTGTTTTCTCTACCTCCTCCTTCTCCTTCTTTGTACTGGGGATTGAAGTCAATAATACTCTACCTTTCAGCTACCTCCCAGCCCTTTTTATTTTGAAACAGGGTCTCACTAAATTGATGAGAGTCAATTTCTGAGGCTGGCCTCAAGCCTGCAATCCTGTCTTGGCCTCCCAAGTACTGGAATTATAGGCATGCCTCACCACCCCTGACTAAGGACCAGTTGTTCTTATCACACTCTTCACTAGATGAAGAGGGGTCCTTATAAAGCAGTGATGGATGTCACCCTGGGTAGGTAGTACTT
The DNA here is from genome assembly GCF_963383645.1 of Muscardinus avellanarius. Classification (NCBI taxonomy): domain Eukaryota; kingdom Metazoa; phylum Chordata; class Mammalia; order Rodentia; family Gliridae; genus Muscardinus; species Muscardinus avellanarius. The sequence goes on from NC_137796.1 coordinate 42,142,818, forward strand.
CCTTCTGGAGCATCAGTAGGAAGTGGTTCAGTTCCTGTACACTTTTCTCACATACTATGTTGCCACAAGTGAGTCTTTTTTTTTTTTTTACCATCCTTAATTATCTTGGCATTCAAATTGTCTCACACTTGTGCAGTGAAGTCCCTCCGGGATGGCTCCCCTGTCCAGGACCCTACTGGATGTGGAGCGCCTCCTCACATCTGGCATGACAAGAGGCTCCAGGCTCTCACTGAACAGGTGGTGGCTGTACAGCACTGTGAATGTTCTGACGTTTCCAAAGCCTCTGAACTGCACACTCCAGCATGGTTAATTCTGGCATGTGACCAGTGACCATACTTCCTTCTACGAGGCCCCACCTCTTTTTAAATTTTTTTATTTTTTTATTTTTTTATTGGTGCACTGTATTCATACATCATAGTGGGATACAAACTTTTGTAGACATACATGCACACATCGCCCAGTCAGCCCCCACCTGATCCCCACCCCATCTCTCCCTCCCATGCTTGGCTTAGTGGTTGACATCTAGTATTATAGCAATTTATCCAAAATTAAAAATGATAATCTCACATAACAGTTTCATTTGTCTGATACCAAGCTTTTGATGACTTAAAGATAATATTTCAATATTTCTTTTTACTTTCTTTCTTACCAGAGAATATTTTTTTCTATTTTTTTTAGGTGAAGCTATCATATATTTATATATTTATTTTTCAGAAAAAAAAATCTATCCTAATATGGAAAATGGACTCTAGATACCAAAAACGATCTTGAAAAAGAACAAAGCTAGAAAATATATATTTTCTGATTTCAAACCATATAAAGCTACAATAATTGAAACAGTGTAGTACTATTCTAAAGGCAGATATATAAACCATTGGAGTTAAATAAAAGCCTAGAGCTAAATTCTTCCCTATATTATCAAGTTATTTTTGACAAGGTTTCCACGAACATTTGGTGGTGGAAATAATAATCTTTTAACTAAATATTGTTGAAACATAATAATTACATGGAAAAGAATAAAGTTGGACCCTTACCTAATCCCATATACAACTATTAACTCAAAATAGATAAAAGACTTAAATATAAATATTAAGACTATAAACTTTTAGAAGAAAATCTGGGTCATAAAACCTCACAACATTGAAATTGGCAGTGATTTCTTGGATATGATTTCAATGGCACAGGTAACAGAAGAGTATACAAACTCCCTAAAAAATAAAAAAAATATTGTATATCCAAAGACAATGTAAACAGAGTTAACAGTTACTAATAGAATGGGATAAAATATTTCCAAATGCTATATCTGAAGGTATATTAATATTCCAACTAGAAATCCTAAAAATTAACAACAATAAAGGCAAACAATACCCTTTAGAGATAGGTAAAAGACTAACATAAGTAATGAATCTTAGTTGTCTGTTGGATGGAAACTCTTGTTTCTCTGGTTCTGGTGTGTGTTACCTATTTCTTCTTTGTAGTTAATCTCTTTGAGTATTTTCTCTAGTGCTGGTTTTGAAGACATAAATTCCTTCAGTTTCTGTTTGTTATGGAAGCTTCTTATTTCTCCATCTAATTTGATAGAAAGTTTTGCTGGGTAGGAAATTTTTGGCTGGAAGTTGTTTTATTTCAGAGTTTGGAATATGTTACTCCAAGCCCTTCTGGCTCTCATGACTTGGTTTGGGAAGTCTGGAGTGATTCTAATTGGTTTGCCTCTGAATGTCACTTGGCCCTTTGTTTTTGTTGCCTTTAAGATTCTCTGCTTGGCTTCCACATGGTCATTTTGACAATTATGTGGCGTGGGGATCCTCTTCTCCGATCCTGTCCAAAGGGAGTTCTATAAGTTTCCTGGACCTGTGTATCAACCTCTTGCTCTATGTTTGGAAAATTTTCTGCTATTACTTCCTTGAAGAGATTGTTGATCCCTTTGGTTTCACTTTCTTTTCCCTCCTCTATTCCAATTATTCTTAGGTTAGCTCTCTTAAAATGGGCCCATATTTCTTCAATGTCAGATTCCTGCTGTCGAATATTTTTTCCTAGATTAGAAACTATGCGTTCATTTTTGGAATTATCATCTTCTAAGAGCGAGCTTCTGTTCTCCATGTGGTCTAATCGGTTGTTTGTGCTTTGAATTGAGGCCTTTACTTCATTAATTGCATCCTTTATCTCTTTTTGGCTCTCTCTGAGTTCTTTTTGAAGCACCTCTATTATTTCTACAGTTATTTTCCTGATTTGCTCTTCTAGAAATCTCTGATTTTCTGTTTTATTGGGTTCTGATGTTGTGGGGTTGTGGGCATTCATTGCTCCAGTGTTATTCCTCTTTCCCATGATTTCGGAAGTTTGTGCCTTCTCTGGGTTCTTCCCTTGGGTCACTATGACTTCACTTAAGGTGCTCTGGATCTCGAGTCTGTAGTATCTCTGACCCCACTACTCCTTTACTGGGTTGTATCACAGAGTCTCCGACCCAGAGAGTCCATAGAGGCTGTTTTAGACTGTGGGGGGTGCCAGGTTGCACGTTCTCCTATGGTGTGATATCTCTGCCACCGCCCCTCCCCCACTGGGTCAAGTCCCAGGGAGTACAGTACTGGGATTTCTCCTCTGTGGCCCGCAATTTGACTCACTGTTCTTGAGTACGCAGATGTAGCTGTACTGGATTCGGTGAATTCTCTGCTGCTGCCGCCGGTGGCAATATGGCGCCGCTGCTACGCCCTTGGCCGGTGAGGCTGGCGTATTTCTTCTTGGTTTTGATTTCCACTCTGAATCCCTGCAGCGTGTGCTGAGCTCAGCCACTGGGAGCTTTAGATTTTACCTGCGGCGAGAAAACTCTCCTGGCTGTTCCGCAGCGGCTCACCTCGGCTTGCTGTAGCCGTCCGGTGAAGTCGCCGCTGCCGCCGGCAGTATGGCGCTGCTGCCGTGTCCTCGGGCGTGAGGCCGGTGTATCTCCTCTGTGGCTCTGAGCTGTGTTCTCAGTCCGCTTTCTCTCTGGAGCCTGGTGATTTTTTTGTTTCTCTGGTGATGGTGTTTTCTGGCTATGAAAGGCGCTGATTTTGTGGTAATGGAGATTAGTTGTTAGCGGGGCTCTTAAGCCCCGCTTTTTCCACAAGCGAGTCTTGATTCAACCCTATATATATATATATATATATTTTTTTTGGTGGTACTGGGGTTCCTGGAAGCCCTTCTTCCTCCGGGCTACACTCCCATACCTATTTTATATTTTTGAAACAGGGTCTCTTACGCCAGCGTGGCTGGCTTCGAACCTGCGCGATCCTCCTGTCTCCACCTCCCAAGCGCGGGGATTACAAGCGTTCGCCACCACGCCCGGCGTGATTCAACCCTATTTTAACTATAAAACTGTAACCACAGAGACTTGACAATTCATGTAACTAAAAGGTCTGGAGGTTGGTCTGACTCTAGTTGGCCGGGCTTAGGAGTTCAAAGAGTTTCCCCAACAACTCCCTCTCCTCAGAGTAGGAAAAAGTTGCCACAGCTCAAACTTCATGTTCCTGCATCCAGAAAAGTTCACTTTCTGGAGGCCTAGTAACATCTTGCACTTACTATGTCTTACTTTACTGTTATGCTCATTCACAAGCAGTTCTCTTTGCCAGGGGAATGGATTACACCACTTAGCTCATGCCATGTAGTTTTCACTCTTGGGGAGGGGCTGATGTCATCCAGCCCAGTAGCTGGAAATGGGAGAGATAAGATTTCTCATTGAGATTCAGATGGAGAGACATGGAGCTTGAGCAATAAAATAATGTCCAAAGTGTCCTGGCACCAAGGTTCTTCCAGGAGCAGAAGCGTTTGCCATCCAAAGAGGCCTGTGCATCCTGGAGCAAGGGGAATGAGTCTGAACCTGGAAGGAGGCTCTGCTCCTTGTCCTCCCCTTTCCCCAGGTACAAAGATAAGACTATGTTATATGAGAGAGTCAGTGTTTTGGGTCCTCTCTCCAGGTGTCCATTCCTGCCTCTTCTCTTCCTTGTTGGGAATACTGAGTCTCATCTTGCCCTGGAAGTGCCAGTGGGTACCACAGAGGCCCATCAACATGTCTTCCCGTGTGGCCCCTATGTGCTCAGCACCGTCCAGATCACATCGGCAGGGTATGGTGGGGTCTAGGAGGAAGACAAGGGGTATTCTCTGCCTCTGAGAAGATGCTCTGACTTGGGGAATGACCCACAGGTAAAAGAGCACTATGGGGCCGGGCGTGGCGGTGCACGCTTGTTATCCCCGCGCTTGGGAGGCAGAGACAGGAGGATCGCGCAGGTTTGAAGCCAGCCGCGTGCGCTGGCTTAGGAGACCCTGCTTCCAAATTTTTAAAAAATGTAAAAATAGGTCTGGGAGTGTAGCCCAGAGTTAGAAGGGCTTCCAGGAACCCCGGTATCACCAAAAAAAAAAAAAAAAAAAAAAAAAAAAAAAAAAAAAAAAGCACTATGGGAGCACAGAGCAAGCTGGTGTGTGACGCATGACTACAGTCCCAGTACTTGCAACCTTGGGACATCCTGTTTCAAAATAAAAATGTTAAAAAAAGGCTAGGGTGTAGCTCAGAGTAGAATTCTCTTGGGTTCAATCCCTAGTAACAAATAACAACAACCCCCCCCCAAAAAAAAACCCTTCATAGAGCAACAGTCACTAATGACAGCAGTGATGGCCCAGTGGCAGGTCTGGGAGGCTTCTCCAAGTAGAGGGGAGGGTCCTGATTGTTTTTCTTACATCAACTTCACCTTCATACCCCCTGCTCCATAGAAGCCCAGGGCTGACTCCAAGCATGCATGTGTCTTAGCCCTGAAAGGACGAGGGGCAGGGGATGAGACTGTGGGCTTGTGCCTAGTGGCAGTGCAGGTAGGCGCAGGCTCTGTGCTGGGCCCAGGACACTTTTATGCCTAGCACGGGGCTCTGATTCTTGGTGTCTGGGAGCATTTCACAGAAGGTACCACTGGAAATATGCCCTCCCAGATCTTCTTTCCCCAGAAGGGACAAAGGTTTCACCAGATGTGTAAACTGAAGCACAGGAGGTTAGATTCGCAGAACTAGAAAGTGGTAGAACTGGGATTTGAACCTGTGTCCGTCTGACCTCTTATGCTTTAATTCCACAGTTGGGTCTGGCTGAAAGTAAAGGAAATTCAGCAGAAGGCAGAACCCAGCTGGCCAGCCCATCTCCAACTCCAGCCTGGCAAAGGCCTGCTGCTGTTAGAGCAGGCTTAGGAGAGATCAGAGGATTACTGCTTCCAGTCTGTGTGGCTCAGTGGGGGTCATCCTCATAGCAGCCCAGGACTGCCTGGAACCCACCCAGGCTCCACACACAGACCTGGGATAATCCCTCAAAACTGTAGGTGCAGGTATCCCCCCAGAGCCTGCTCAAGGTCACATGCAAACAGGTCATAAATGTGTCCCTCATGGCCCAAGACAGAGAGAAGGAAAGAAGACCCATCCCTGCCCCCTGCCGCTATGAACACAGGAGCACAGGGCCCCGAAACAGGACAGCTGGCTTCCTGCCTGTGTTAGCATATCCCAACCTCAGTTTCCCCAGTCCCTTCCAATGCTACTTTGCCCTGCTACCCTTTGAAGCTATGTGGGTGGGGAAGAGAAGGGGGACAGACAGGCAGAGGGACACTGCGGACACCGGTGGGTGCCACCTTGTGAGTGGACTTTTGCTCTCCACCCAAAAGTCAGCTCCCTCCAGCTCTAACCCTCTCCAGTAAAGGGGGGATCTCACTGGTAGATGAATAGAAAGAGGGGGCTCTAATCCATCTCTGGTCAGTACTGTCCTCCGAGGTGTAAATTAGGATAGCACACTGTCATCTGGGAAGGCTTTCAGAAGATAGGTGGGAGGCTGTTGTGTTGCCTCCTGGCACCGCAGGTTGACCCAGGCACTTCACACTGGCTACCGTGGAAGCAAAATGCTCCCTCCTCTCCTACCCACCTAAGGCGCTCTTGGAGCTCAGGGCTCTGCTGGGCAGCTGAGTCTGCTGTCATGGGTGGTGTGAGAGGATCTGCGGGTTTGTTCTTGCAGCATGTGCACTAAATGACTGCGTGGGTTTTGGGTTAAGAATATCTTGGTGAGGCCACTCATGGTGGCCCATGCTTGTAATCCCAGTACCCAGCTGGCTGAGACAGAAAGATCAGAGGTTCCAGGCCAGCCTCAGCAACTTAGTGAGGCTCTCAGCAACTCAGTAAGGCCCTGCTTCAAAATAAAAAATAAAACAGTGCCTGGTGTGGTGGTGCATGCTTGTGATCTAAGTACTTGGGAGGCTGAAACAGAAGAATCACAGATTTACAGCCAGCCTCAGCTCTCCACAACTTAGTAAGACCCTGCTTCAAAATAAAAAAAAATAATTAAAATAGGGCTGGAGGTAGAGTGCTTCTGGGTTCAACCCCCAGTACCACAAAAATAAATAAATAAATGAATAAATAAATGCAAATAAAATAGGACTGGGGGTATAGCCCAGAGAGAGATTGCCTGGGGTTCAATTCTCACTACCCCCTCCTCAGAAAAGAATATTTTGGTGTGTGTTCTGCTGGTGTTGCTGTATGTATTACTACCAGTTGGTTTAAGTTTTTGGATATGGGTTGCTAAAGGTGCATGAGTCAGTGTGTGTGTGTGTGTGTGTGTGTGTGTGTGTGTGTGTGTGTGTGTAAATGCATGTTGGGCTAGGGATGTATTGGTCTGAGAGTGGATCTACAGGTATTGCATATGTGTGCTGGTGTGTATAGGGTTGGAGTGGTTGGGACATGAATGTCAATGTGTATCTGTGATTATGGAGTGTGTGTGTTAAGATGTAGCCCCAGGGTATGCTAATATGTTGATGTGTCTGTGGAACTGCATGTTAGCTGACACAGGTTAATGAAGGATGTGTGTGGTATGTGGTGGTGTGTACTGGTATAGACTTGGGGTGTCTGTTGTATGGCTGTTGAGGAGTGTATTGGTGTTTTTTGTGCATTAGTTAAGATGTGTATCTTGGTGTGTGTGTGTGTGTGTGTGTGTGTGTGTGTGTGTGTGTGTGCCTGTATTGCTGTGGGTTGGGGCATGTGTTGGGTGGATAGCGGTGTATGTGTGTTGAGTAGCCTCATGGCTTAGTGTTATGTGGGGTGGTCCTCCCTGCCTATGCTTCCTCGTGTTTCAGCCTTGCTTACAGGAGAGGTAGCTGGGTCCTGAGCCAGGCTCTGATTCTCTTCCCAGAACCTCAGAGCTCGTGAATGGGATCTTCTCTCCCTCAGGCAGTAGGTCTGGCACTAAGGTGCTAGTTGGCAAATGCATAAAACCTTGATTTCCATCCATAAGTTCTGTAGCCTCAAGCTCCTCTGGGCAGCAGCTGGGACTTGAGGCTCCAGGTCCCCAGGCAGGAAACCACTGTTTTGGAGGTTAGCCAGCATGTAGGACTGTGATGAGCTCTATGAGGGCAGGGATTGTGCTCTTTTCAGCTGCAGCCCTGCCATGGGCCCCAGCACAGATCTAGAGATATGGTGGGTGTTCAGGGAATGCCAGCTGACTTAGTGTGAAATGCAATGCTGCCACCCATCCTGAAGCACACTCACCCAGGAGCAAAGTTGGACATCCCACCACTCTCCTTTAGGTATCAAAGAAGCTCAAATCACAGTGCAGAGCCTGGCATGTTGGAGTTACTGTGCGGGTCACTGTAGCCTAAAAGCAGGCCTCCCTCGGGGGAACATGAGGGAGCATGGGGGGTCTGGGATGGAGCACAGGGCCTGAAGGTATGACTCTGGGAGTAAACACTCATGGAGACGCATTCTTTGTCATCCAGGAAACTTCATCTTTGGGACAGCAGTGACCCTGGCTCCATGTCTAACTCCTCCTCCTCCCTTAATGGTCCTCTTCCTGCACAAAACTCAGAGTGGTAGTTTTTTCTCTCCTCTCTTTCTTGGAGTTCATGGCTTTACCAACAGGTACTTGTTAGAAGCAAGGATAGTGGGATAGGGCTGTCCACTGTCAGCACCATGCCATTGGTATGCAGAGTACTTAGTGGCTTAAGTTATATTCCATGTAGCCTTGCAAAGTGATCTTGCAGCCACACTGAGTTTAGCTGGCCAAAGTCTTTGGCCACGGTGGTTAATCCAGTGGTATAAGTCTAAGGAGAGGTTGGAATTAAGGCTTTCTGGACTCACCACAGGCTAGAGTCTTACAATGGTGCTGAATACAAGCAGCAGAGATGTTGGGGGTCAAATGAGCACTGTGCTTTTTAGGGGGTTAAGATCCAATGGTCTTCATGTACACTGCATGGCTGTAGCATAGGACTTTATTGAAATTCTAATGTACTTTCTAGCAGCCACATCATAAAGTCAGAAAGAAAAAAAATGCCGAGAAACAGAATGCGATGGGTTAGGGCAGCCATGAATTTGACAAAACTTTTCTTAGAAATCACTTGGAGGGCCGGGCGTGGTGGCACACTCTTGTAATCCCAGCATTCGGGAGGCTGAGACCTGGAGGATCACGGTTCGTGGACAGCCTCAGCTACTTAGTGAGGCCCTCTGCAACTCAGTGAGACTCGGTTTCAAAATAAAGAATAAAAATAGGGCAGGGGGTGTAGCTCAGAGGTCAAATACCCCTGGGTTCCATACCCAGACCCGCAAAACAAAACAAACAAACAAACAAAAAGAAATCACTTGGAGCAAAGAGACTACATGTCGACACTATCTGGCTTTTGCTAGAATGTTTCGAAGCTGGATTCCTGGGGTCAGTTGTCCCCTTTCAGTTACCAGTTGAGGAAATGATGTCATCTCTGAGAGGCATGAGCCTGGAGGGTAAGTAGTGGGAGGGAACAGGCAATTTAGGTGAGAGGAAGCCATGATGGGGGAGGAGGACACCAACTCAGGGCACAGGTGGGCCCTTCTCACTTATCTGAGCTCCTTTCTGAGCAAAGTAAGGCTCTGTGGAGGCTCAGAAGCCAACTTGGATAGCTGTGGCTGCTCAGGAAATTTGGATGGAACATACCAAAACCTCTGAAGGGTACTGGACCCTTGAAAGGTGGGAAGTGCTTGAGAACAGTGGCTCTATCAGGGATGGTGGGTAAGTATTGACATTGGCCTAGGCGTTGGAGCAGCCTTCAAACCACATTCCTTCACACCTAGAAGTCCAGTGGATTACCACCTCTTGCTAGTGGATTACCACCTCTGGCTAGTGAAATAACATGCATGGCTGATGAGGCCCCATAAACTACCCATGGTCCCTGCTCTCACTCTGCTGAGGTCAGCCCCAGGCAGCCTGCCAGCCCCTGTGGTGGCCTTTGCATTGGTCTACTGTCTCTCAGGCAAACTGTGTACAGATCATCATGGGGCTGCATCCATCTTCCCTTCAGCTCTCACTCTTCCAGGTGGCCTTTTCGAAATCTGTAGTGAACAATGTTGCTTCACTTTTTATTCTCTGGAAAGGCTGCTCTGCAGTTGTGTCTTGGAGGCCTTTGGGAAGCATCTTGTTCTCTAGCACTGATGTTATTTGCTGACCTTATTCATTAACTTGTGTTCATATTCACTCATTTTCTCCCATGAGCCCCCTGAGAGCAGGACGCAGCCTGGTTCCCTGATGTATCTCCTGTGCCTACAACAGTGCCTGGCATATTGTAGTGTCTGAACATAGCCCCACTTTAAAAAAATTGTGGAAAAATACACATAGCAGCATTTACCATCTTAACCATGTTTAAATGTACAGTTCAGTGACCTTAAGTACATTCACATCATTGTGCAGCCGTCAACATTCACAGAACTTTTCATCTTACAAAACTGAAACTGTTGTATTAAGCAGTAACTTCCTGTTCCCTTGGGAACCTCTGTTCTTCCTTGACTCTATAAAATTATCTTCTCTAGTTACTTCAAAAGGTAGATTAACACAATACTTGTCCTTTTATGACTGTCTTGTTTTACTTATCGTGATGTCTTCAGTGGTCATCCATATTGTGGCCTAGGACAAGATGTCTTTCTCTTTATGGCTGAATATTTTTCCATTGTATGGATATACCACATTTTCTTTATTCCTTCATTTTTCAGTAGGCATTTGAGCTGTGTTCATCCTTTGGCAATCTCAGTAGACACTTTTGAATAAATGGATGAAGGAATGGAGGATAACTCTCTGGCTCCTTTTTCATCTGCCCAAGAGGTAGATTGGAGCTTTGAATTTGTTAAGGAGTCCATTGTGTGCCATGCTACCAGCTCTGAAGGAGCCATGTTAGTGCATGGTGTTATGGTTTGGAGCTTGGCCAAACGCTGAGCACCTCTGAGGAAGAGTTGCTGAGGCAGGGCTGGGAATGGCTTCTCGTTCAACCTTGGACCCTGGAGGGAGCACGTGTGCCTGAGGAAACCAAGGCTTTCCAATGGAGCAGAGCTTTTTTTTCCTGAGCTCTGAGGGAGTTGTGCCAAGTAGCTGGTGTGTGAGTGCCTGTTGCTCTGCCACTGGGACAGAGGAGAGTGAGGAGAGGGAATGGTTCCTGCTCCTGAGCTGATCTAGGAGGGGAGCAAATGCAAACTGGTCAGCAGCTTTCAAGGGAAAATGCCCACAAGAAGGGATGCTGTGTAACCACACACTGTCACAAACTGAAATTCCAGAAAACAATCCCTGTCCTCATATGTTTCATTGGAAACTTGACATGTTTCTCGAAGCTTGTCTGTGCCTTTTAGGAATGGACACTCTGTTTCACTCCTAAACACAGGCTGAGTTAACGCTGAGACCAAGGTGAAGAGGAGAGCTCAGAAATTTGGTTCAGTGCTGGGAAAATGTTGTATCTAACTTCAGTGTTCTGGAGAACAGAAAGGAAGGGGCCATGCTATTTAGCCAGGACCATTAAGAAGCAGGATGGCCTGGCCCCCAGTTTTGGTGGTGTAGGCAACACAGTCAGCTGGCTGGTGAGCATTAGTAGCTGCTGCTTGCATGTGCACCCTGGACTGCAAGCCAGGCCAGGCCCAGAACAGAGGTTGGTCGAACGCAGGTTCCCTCCTGACAGTTTGGAAGTTTATCACCTAGGATGTGGTGTCTGCTCCAGCAACGACCACAAACTGTGAATGCCCTACCTAAACAAGTATTACTCCTGGTGTCGAAGGCCCAGGAGAGTTTGTGAGGGTCTTGGCCTTCTTGATAGAAGTCAGAGTGAAAGGCAGGTGGCCAGAGGGTGGGAAGCAGAAGATGGTCTTTGGAGAAGCTGGTGTGTGGACAGAGACAGTGAATACAGGGGTGCGGGGCAGAAGGGTGCTGGATCTTGGAGCCCTGGGCATCAGTGGCCATACCCACACCAGGCAGAGACAGGTGCTGAACACAGATGAGTGGGGAAGCAGACAAAGGGAGTCTTGGCATAGGGTGAAGGCTCAGAAGGGGATTCCAGCAAAATTTGCTTCATTCATCTCTTGACTATGTCTGCCCAAAGACCACCTGAGTGCTCTTGTACCTTCTCCACAAAGGGCAGGTCCATCCAGGACTCCTGAGACTCCTCCCTTCCCCAGTACCTGGGATACACAGGTCCCCCATCTTGGGGCTATGCTGGGCTGCCACACATCCACTTCTGCAGTGAGCTGTTGCCTCCTCTTCAATCCCCTCCAAAACTGTGTGGTTGACCCAGTCAGTTTTCCAAGCATAAACATAAGAGAAGAAAAATGACAGGGAAGACTTGCATGTTGTGGGCTTTATCAAACCCTTATTTTCCCACTGGTTAATAGGCAAAATTTTCTTCTACACAGGAGTACATTACAAGCCAATACCCTGGACCCTGCTTCTGTGGTTACCTACAAACCTTGGCTGGCAGAGGTAGTTCTTAATTAATTAAATGCAGTCATCCATAGGTGGACTCATTTGCCACCTTGGGCACCCTGCTCCTCTGGGGCACCCAGATGGGCTCGCAGCTCCCATGGCTTACCTCTCTAAGCTCCTCTCATGAGGGATAGGAGAGCCTATCTCGGAGCCCACCAAGGACGCCAGAGACAGAGGAGGTTGCTCTGGAATCTCAACACTGGCTACAAGTAGCATAGGGAAAATTATGCTATACTCAGATTGCCCCCAACTCACCCCTCATCATCCCTATGTGATATTTATTGCTAGAAACACAATGTTTAGTTGTAGGTGACGCAGTTAGAGAATTTAACAATACCAGTTGTCTCCAGGGGAAGAGACTTAATTACAAAACCTGAAATATTATAGAACTCATAGGCAATCTGCTTTCAGTTGCCACCAATAGCCTCTCTCCAGGTCAGGAAGTGGGGTTGTGAATTGGGGTCATGGAGAGGAGGGGCAGACTTTCTGCTGGCCACCTTCCCCCCATGATCTTCTGGCCCAGCGGGACTAGTTTCTTTAGCTATATACCCTGTTAGCAGACATGGGATAAATAGACTAGTTATTTCAGAATTGCATTAGAGTTACAGGAAAGTTATTGCAAGGAGAGTAGACGCTCTGTACCCCGGGCCCAGCTTCTCCCATTGTTCACACCACTGTGGTGGATTTGTCATGACTGACAAGTCCTATTTATACATGATTGTTAACTGAAGTCCACAGTATATGCAGATTTCCTGACTGTTTTATTCACTGTCTTTATTCTGTTAGAGAATCTCATCCAGGATACCACATTACTTTGAATATTTTTTAATTAACAAACTTTATTTTTTTTTAGAGAAGTTTAAGGTTCATAGCAAAACTGAGTAGAAAGTAAAGAGTAACCATATCCCAACCCTGCACAAGCGCCTGTCATAAGAAGACACTCACTTCTAGTTTTCATGTCTTCTTAAGCTCCTTTTGGCTGAGAACTTTTCAGACTTTGTTTCTGAGGACTTTGACAGTTGAGGAGTCACAGGCAGGTGTTTTTTTTTTTTGTGTGTGTGTTGTGGAACTAGAGATGGAACCCAGGGGCATTTTACCTCCAAGCTACACTCCCAGCCCTATTTGTTTTTGTTCTTTATTTTGAAACAAGGGCTCACTAAGTTGCAGAGGTCCTCACTAAGTAGCTGAGGCTGGCTGTGAGCCTGAGATCCTCCTGTCTCAGCTTCCCAAGTACTGGGATTACAAGCATCCGCCACCATGCCTGGCTATGGTCAGGTGTTTTATGGACTGTCTTTCAATTTAGGTTTTTCTGATGTCTTTCTTGTGGCTCAACTGGAGCTACGGGTGCCTGAGAAGGAGACTACAGAGGTAGAGGGCCTTAGCCATCACATTATATCAGGGATACGTGACGTCAACTTGGTTATTATTGGCTGAGGTAGTGTTTGTGGTGTTTCCCCATTGGGAAGCCACACCCCTTTCAAAGAAAGTTCAGAGGCAGAATCAGCTACTAATTAGCAAGTCTCAGTGTATAATGCAAATGCAGGGCCTATTGAGAACTTCAAGGAAGCAACAGAAGAACATTAAAGCAAACTTAGTGTCCTCCTAAGTATGGGGCCCTGTGTGACTGGACAGGTGGTACTTCTTTGAAGCTGACCCTGCTTCAGGAGTTTTGTCAGGTCCCGCCTAGAGCCCTGTGTAGACTGTGTCCTATCTCAGGAGGGTTGAAGGCAGGTAGACAACTAAGGAGGGTCAGAGGTATCCAGAGTAACATGGTTACCTTTAGCATGGGCAGGGGATGTCAGGGACATCACAGGAGTCTGTGGAGATCCCTGTTAGGGAACATGAGAAACTTGACTTGGACTCCCTGCCAGTACTGTCTGGATAGAGAGAGTGGTCAGTGCGCAGGAGGCAGCTGTCAGTGTCAAACAGCAACAACTCTGTACATTTAAAAAAATATTACTACCTTTATTCTTTTAAATATTTTTCCCAGTGCCTTTTTTCCTAGAAGACCTTAGAATATTTTATTTATAAAATTAAAAATGAGCCTGTTTCTTCTGGGCCAGCTGAGGAGCCTAGTTAGTGGAGGACATGTGGCCCCTGTGGTCCCCTCCTCTGTGTAGGAAGGCATCTTACTCTCTGGAATCAGGTGCATACCTATGGAAGCCCAGACCCCTTGCAGCAGCATCATAGCAGCAAGAGGTATACAGCTGCCAACTGGCTTCTCTTTGCTGTTACTTGCCCAGCTGTTTAGAGAAGGAGAGAATATTTCTAATCAGCCATATGGCATGGAGTTTTATTTGCCGTGGTAAGTTAAAATGTACATTATTGGTCAGCATCCTGCATGCAGATTTTGACATTGCATTCCAGGACTACCTTGTAGAAGAGAGCAGTGGCAGGTCGGATAGATATAATTACATTGCTTTGTAGGCTTGTAACATTGCCATCCCCTAACTACGCCTGGTATCTCTCTGCAACGGCTGCCCGGGGATATTGCTGCACGACTCCTGTAGCCAGAGAAAGATTATGTAAACACGGTGTGTGATCTCGAAAGTGAGTAATGAAGTTGAGTACTTGTTGCAAAAATTAATAAATGGCTGGTTTCTGCGTGACAGAGTAGTCTTCTGTGTGAAAACGAAGTCACCTGCTCTAGTGATGGGCAAAGGCAGTTCACAGCACAGGTGACTTGAGCAAGTTCATCCCTTTGCTTTATTGCTAGGGTCAAACAGATAACTATGGTCTATGCCTTAACTTTCTACTCAACAGATAGAAACTCATCACAAATATATCTTTCTCCTCATCTTGGCCTGTCAGAATGGTAACTCTTGCTGGAGAGAAATTCGTGGTACCTGTGTGGTTCTCTTAGCAGTTTCTGGAATGGCCCCCACTGCCCTCTGATTCAGAACAGTTCTCCAAGTAGAACTGTTCTACTTGGACCAGCCCCATCTCACCCTCTTTCTCACTCATAGTTCTCAAGAATAAATGTGTTGGGCATGCAACATCCTGATATAAAGGGAGCTGATTAGAGAAGCCAGGTTGTGTTCCAGTCCACCCTAAGACAGGTTGTCTTTCATCACTCCAGCCCAGCATGTCGTATTGCTCAGGGCATAAACCATGGTGCGTGCAGACAGAACTCCACCACCGCCCTGGGAAGCGTCCTTGAGCCTCGAGGGGCCAGCCCGCATGAGTCCTCTTCTTCTGTCATCCCTTGTTACCTGCCGATGTGTAATATGTACCCTTCGTGTTGCCTGTGTGATCTGCCTCACTGCACCCTCTGCACACATGGCTCCTGGCTTTTGCACATTCTGTTCCTTTACTTGTATCAAACACCTACACTACTTATTTCCCACTTAGTAAGTCTACTTTGTGCCTTGGTTAAAGGGGCACCTTCTCTGAAAAGCTTTTCTACCCAGCCCTGTCTACACTGCTTTCCTCTTTGGAAAACTGACCGTGGTCTCAGGCACTTTTTTGTACTTACAACTACTGTTACTGTGTTTGTGTCTTTATAAAGAGCAATAGCCATGTGCCAAATGACCAGGGGCCATATCTCAGTTTCACCTAATATCGGCTTACATGACCTTCAGCAAAATATTTTCTCGACCCTCAATGTCCCATCTGTAAAATGGAAAAACACTAGTTTCTAGTTAATCAGAGTTTTGTGGTTAGATAATGTATCTGGCATCTGCTCATGAAATTTTTTTTTCAGTACTCTTGATGGAACCCAGGGACATTCTACCTCCTAGTTACACCCCCAGCCCTATTTTTTATTCTTTATTTTTGAAACAGGGTGAGTTACACCCCCCAGCCCTATTTTTTATTCTTTATTTTGAAACAGGGTCTCACTGAGTTGAAAAGGGCCTCACTAAGTAGCTGAGGCTGTCCTCGAACCGCGATCCTCCTGTCTCAGCCTCCCAAATGCTGGTATTACAGCCGGGCGTGGTGGCACACGCTTGTAATTCCCACGCTTGGGAGGCGGAGACAGGAGGATGGCGCTGGTTCGAAGCCAGCCTCTCTGGCTTAAGAGACCCTGTTTCCAAATAAAAAACTATAAAATAGGTCTGGGAGTGTAGCCTGGAGGTAGAAGTGTTTCCAGGAACCCAGTACCACCAAAAACAAAACAAAACAAACCCCCAAACAAATGCTGGTATTACAAGCATGTGCCACCACGCCCGGTTCATGAAATATTTTTAAAAGATAGGTGAAGTGAGGTTTCTGCCATGTCTATCAAATTTTGGACTGGAGAGAAAGGAAGTTCTTTTAGTTAGTATTATCACTGTGATTACTCAAAATACCTGTGGACCACAACTTAGAGAAAAGAAGATTTATTTCTCACAGTTCTGGAGACTCTAGAGGTTTGAGTCCATGTTAGGCTGGGTGAAGTTTGTGGATCTCAGGGAAACAGAGGGGATGAGCAGAGGAACTCTGCTCTCAAGTCATGGAGGCTGGTGAGCGGGGGAGGGGATGCTCATGGACATAGGCGTAACCTCCAAGGTCACATCCCCAGTGACCCAGCTCCTCCAGCCACACCCTGCTGCCTACCTTACTAGCCAATAAATCCACTAATGGACTTATCCATAGATGAGATTAGAACCATTACAATTTAATTGTTTCACCTTTGGACATTTTGCATTAATACATGAGCTCTTCTAGGGGACGCTCTGTATCCAAACCATAACTGGAGCGTATGTGGGAAAGAGGACATGGCAGAGACAAAGGTGAGTGTAAAAGCTAGCATGATGTCTGGTTGGGAATGTGCTGGGACCAGAAGGAGGGGAACCTAGACAAGGAGACAAAAACCAGATTTTGAAAGGGTTGGTTGCCAGGCAAGGACTTTATCTGCAGGAACTAGGAACAACCCAAGGCTTATGAGGTATATGTGCGTGTGTGTGTGTGTGTGTGTGTGTGTGTGTGTGTGTGTGTGTGTGTGAGAGAGAGAGAGAGAGAGAGAGAGAGAGAGAGAGAGAGAGAGAGAGATCGATCTAGGGAGAATTGCAAGGCTTCACACTGTTGTTGTGGCTTTGCTTCCTGTTTTCTCCTCCCTCTGGTGGCCGCCCTCCCCCCACCCCCAGCAGCTGTTCTGGAGCTCCTGGGTCCTAGGCAGTGGCTTGGCCTGGTCCTATGGGAACTTCCCCGCCCTCCCTCACTCCATCAGGAGGGCAAAGCGCCGAAGTGTTGCCAACAGAGGATATTACATGGAGCCCCTGAAGTGGTGCATTAAAGCAGTTTGGATTTTCTCGTACTGCTCACATTGATTACTATTAATTAAGGTTGATATTTACAATCAGAGAGAGTACAGGAGCAGATCATTTTTTATTAATCACTATTCTGGATTCATCATCAGTCATCATTATCAAAATATTCAGACAGTGGACAGTGGCTGGGTTTTTAAAATCAAGCAAATGATTAAATTATATTACATTACATACTATATGAGTTCTCTGTCTCCTCTCTCCTTCCTGGTTTCTTCTATTGTCTCCCCAGCTGGTCTCACCTTCTGTCCATTTGTCCCCTCTTCCTCCTTTTTACCCTCCTGTCACCTAATTCAGTTCATACCTTCTACTTTTCTTTCCCCTCTCTCTCCCATATCTTCCATTTCTCCCTTTATTAAACCTTCTCCTCACCATAAATGCTACCATCCTTTAATCCTATAACTTTCTTTTTATTTCAGTGATACAGCTTAAAGATAATCCTATGTTTTGACTCAGATCTGGATTCCTTTTTTTATCAGTATGGCATGACCATAAAATAGATATATCCTGGTATTTTTAAGAGTTGTTCCCTGGTTGATGAATGTATTAGTCTGTTTCTCATTTCAAAACAAAATAACCAAGGCCAGATAACTTATAAAGAAAATAGCTTAATTTAATTCACAGATTTGGAGGATGAAATTTCAAATAGCATGGTGCAGGTTCTTACAGTGGCGCACTGGCTGCATCACCTCATGGTGGCTGGCATCATGGTAGGTGTGTGTGTCTGAGGAAGACAGCACATGGTGAGACTGGAAGACAGAGAGAGAGAGAGAGAGAGAGAAGGGGCTCGGCTCTTTTGTAATAGCTCACCCTTGAGGATCTGACTAAGGTCCCATGAGAATTGCTTAATCCCTTCTGAGGACAGTGCTCCCAATGACCAATCACCTCACACCAGGTCTTAGTACACCTTTTAAAGGTCCTACCGCCTCTTAATACTGCCACACTGGGAACCAATCTCCTGAAACATGGAATCTGAAGAGGAGGGAGACACACTACATATAAACATGGCAGTAGACATTTAAGCGAATCCCTCTTTTTCCTATTGCTGTCCAAATCAAGGGCACAGCAGGCATCCTGTTTGTATCATAGATTACGCGTGAGAGTAGCCTCCGAGTAGGTATTGAGAAGTGGGCTTGCTGGCCATAGACTACCAGGCTTACCAGGCCCTTCTTTAAGTCACTACTGACTTCTGACCACACACAGCCCAACATGGGTCCCAGATTTGGCCCCGAACTCTGGCCGTGCGGTGCTTTTATGAGGCGCCTTTCTCTTGGCATGCCACCTATTCTTCATCTTTCTACCTGCAAATTTTCCCACATCTTCTGGATGCTGGTAGGTACCCGCACATGACCTTCTACTTCCTCTCCTGAACTTTTTCTAAGAAATTGTCACTTTACAGAGAAATTTATTTGGTATCTTCATTCTGAATTTTGAGTTCCAGGAAGGCAGGCATAGAGTCTAACTCATTTCCTTCTTCCTGGGTCATTACAAATGCCTAATAAAGATTCTGAAGAACAACTATGCCTATTGGCTTTTCCCTGTATTAGGCAAGAGAATGGTTCTTGCTTTCCTTTGGTCTCTTCATTCCTGCATGAAGGGCTAGGGATTGGTGCTTCTCTTTTCTGCCTCCTCTGAGATGATCAGTCGCCATCCTGCCTCTTTTTCACTTGAGAACCCTGAGTGTGTTCTTTGTGAGCCATATGAAGCCATTTTCTCAATAGTGATATTGGTCCTGTCCTTAGTATTCTGGCATTCTGAATAAGAATAATGAAATTTAGGGGATTCTGATCTTCCATTTGAGGACAATGGAGTTTTTTTGTTTTGTTTTGTTTTATTTTTTTAGGTAGGTGAACAATTACAGGCAATTTATCTGTTAATAGACCACATGGATTTACTAAGCAGAAAAATGTGGCTAAGTTTTAGACACATATTGCATACAATTCAATGAGAATCAGCCTCTAATGGGTACCAATAACTGTCACACTGTTCAACACTGATTGTTCATGAAGGAATATTGCTTAGCAAGGAATAAAATATCTTTCTATGGTTATTCTTTTGGTCTGATTCTTTGCATAATTTTTTTTTTCGTGGTACTGGTGATGGAACCTAGGGGCATTCTACCTCTGAGCTACACCCCCAGGCCTATTTATTTTATTTATTTATTTATTTATTTATTTATTTATTTATTTATTTATTTATTTATGGTACTGGGGTTTCTGGAAGCCCTTCTACCTCCGGGCTACACTCCCAGACCTATTTTTATTTTTGGAAACAGGGTATCTTAAGCCAGCGCGGCTGGCTTCGAACCTGCGTGATCTTCCTGTTTCTGCCTCCCAAGTGTGGGGATTACAAGCGTGTGCCACCACGCCTGGCTTTTTATTCTTTATTTTGAAACAGGGTCTCACTAAGTTGTGGAGGGCCTAACTAAGTAGCTGAGACTGTCTTGGAACCCTGATCCTCCGGTCTCAGCCTCCCAAATGCTGGGATTACGAGCATGCACCACCACGCCTGGCTTTTTTGGTTTGATTCTTAAATCTGAGAGAAAATAGGTATACTGACTCTAAATTACCTGCCTTACAGTTGGAGGCAGGGGATATGGTTGTAATGGAGGACAGACCATTTGTTCCTCTATTCTCATATGTGTCCTTCTTAATGGCTACTGTATTGGTTAGCTTTTTTGTTGCTGTGATCAAAATATCTGACAAGAACAGCTTAACAGAGGAAAAGTTTATTTTGGCCCCTGGTTTTGGAGGTTCAGTCCAAAGTCATCTGGCTCCAAGGCAGAAATATCATGGCAGCAGGGCGTGGTAAAGGAAAACTGTTCAAATCATGGTAGCCAGAAGTAGAGAGAGAAACAGGAAGTGGCCAGGGACAGATATAGTCCCCAAGGCCATCCACTTTTTCCAGCCATAACCCACCTCTGAACCTGCCAGGCCTGGGGACCATGTTTTCAACACATGAGATTTGAGGAGATTCTAAACCCAAATAATAACAGCTCCTTAATCCCCCAGAGAGGAGGGAAGAATGCATAAAG
The DNA here is from genome assembly GCF_963383645.1 of Muscardinus avellanarius. Taxonomy (NCBI): domain Eukaryota; kingdom Metazoa; phylum Chordata; class Mammalia; order Rodentia; family Gliridae; genus Muscardinus; species Muscardinus avellanarius. The sequence goes on from NC_137796.1 coordinate 42,162,835, forward strand.
GATGCTGCATAAAGAGGAGGGGGTCTGGTGGTTTCTTACAGTAGTCCCAAAGTCTCTGGTCTTGTCTGCCTTGCTTGCCTCTTGGACTTCAGGAGCGGTGACTCCATTTTTACCCACTACCCGCCAGCTCTTTTGGCTGCTTCTCAAGACACTTGAGTGTGGTCCTGCCTTGGGGCCTTTGCATTCCATGTGCTTGCTTTGAAATTCTACTCTACTTTTTCCTGATCATCCATGTGAGGGCAAAGGTCATCTCTATTTCTCTCCACTTTATCAGTCCCTAACCATCACTTTCCCCTTACGTATTATTGACTTGGAATGGTCTTACCTATTTTTTAATGGCATGCTATCTGCCTCCTCACTAGAAAGTGAGCTTCTTGAGAGTAGAAGTGGAATTAATCTTGTGTTCACTTCAGTAGCACGGGGTTCAGAGCAGTTCATGACACATGCATAGCATACATTGTTCACAATACTTTTCATACCAGTGTTAATGGGCCAAGTGTGTTGATTCCTTTCAAATGAATCTCCCTTTGAGAAGAATTGTCTTCTCACAGACGAAGAAAGCAAGAGTTTCCAGCCATGATTGACTCCTCCTACCTTTTACTTTTTTTTTTTTTTTTTTTTGGGTACTGGGGATGGAACACAGGGGCCTTCTACCTCCAGGCTACACTCCCAGACCTATTTTATATTTTATTTGGAAACAGGGTCTCTTAAGCCAGCTGAGGCTGGCTTCAAACCTGCGCGATCCTCCTGTCTCAGCCTCCCAAGCACGGGGATTACAAGCGTGCACCACCACGCCCGGCTTCCTCCTACCTTTTATACAACCCAGAAGTCTGTTTGGTGTACTGGACCAGGGCCCTCCCTGCTGGTGATTGGGACATTCTCCTCTGGAATCTGAGACCTTCTTCACTACTTTGCTGAAAACCATGGTTGCTGAGCACAAGAATAGTATATGCCTAGGGTCATCTGAGGAATCAAAGGACTTAATCAAAATGGAGATTCATGGTAGTCGTCACCCTCTAGAATTAAAATAAAACCAACCAACCAAACAAAACCCTGATTCTTTCTCTACATCTCAGGGGATCATTTATCCATCTATTACTGAGAGACCTAGGCCAAGGAATAGTCATTTTATTTCATAAGAAGGAAGACCTAGGCCAAGGAATAAAGTCTTTTTATTTTATAAGAAGGAAGACTCTAGCACTGAAGAAAAATATCCATTCATGTACATATGCACGTGCACATGCGTGCACACACATATTTACATATATATGTAATTTTTTAGAACACTGTACAATTTTCTTAGCAACACCCCTCTCCCATCCCGTGCATTCTGGAAGGGACCAAAGAATAGATATCAGTGTATGTGAGTCAGGTTACTGACTGATCATATCCCCAATAGCTGTTTTAGGGTAACCCTTGAGTGGCCCCCACAAGGAGAAAGCTTTATGTTTGACCTTGTGATTCAGACATTAAGAAATATGTGCTATGAAGTCATTTTGGCTGATTTAATCTAAATTTCCTGTGTGCTCTCCGGCAGAGGTTTCAAGGTTGGAGGGTATTCATTTTAACTCACCCTGCTCTGGTTGGGGCTGCCACAGGGCCTCAGCTTCTACTGTCATGCGTGGCAGGATGGGCTGGGCTGCACGCCACCTCTCCAGGAGCCGGGAGGGGAGTTGGAAAAAGCTCCAATCTCTGAAAGTCCTGCAGATGCAGAGGTCCTGATTTTTTCAGGTGAGATCTGAATCCTGAGATGACTCCGTTTCCTCATGTGTGTACTGGGGAGTAATAGAACCAACCTCTATGACTATTGTGAGAATTAAATAGCCATTACCCTCCTTCAAAAAGCAGATAGTATACATATAGCAGGCACTTGGTTAATATTCGCTTGGTTCCTACTCTCTTTTCTTAAAATTATCTGAAATGTGCTCCTTGAAGTGCAGACACATGGTCCAGGGCTTTTCTGGGCCGTTGGAGGGAAGGCCCAGCCCTCCCAGAGACAAGAGCTCTGTTGAATAGCCTGAGCCTTGTTTTCTTGTCCTGTGTCCTCCTGAGCCAACATGGGTAGTGCTCACGGCGTGTTGTGCATATGGTTCAGAGGGGACTCCATCTTTTGAAGCCCTGTTTTGCTATCCAGGGCCACAAAACCTCTGGGTCCTGCTGAGGATTTTCACTGGCTGACCCTTCAGGTCTTTTCTCAGGGGCCATGTGAAGCCCTGTCATCTCCCTGGTCTTGTATTGTCCTGGGGTTTTGGCTCCCATCCATATTAGGACAACACTGGCTGTTCTTACAGATTCACCCTGAAATCTCAGTATCATGACACAACAGTTTGATTTTTTTTTAATCTTCCACATAAAACCCAGTCAGTGTCAGACAATGGAGCATTCACCTAGAGACCAGGGCAAGGGACTCCACATCATTTTCAGTATGTAGTTTCGAGGGTCATTCAGGGTATTAAAATCCAGCCACTAGGAAAAGAGAGAATAGAGAATGAGAAAGATGCTACAGGGGTTATGGGAAATAGCGAACTTCACTTTGTCCAAATTATACTGGCCAGAAACTCAGGCATGCGGCCCCACCTGGATGTAGTGAGCCTTAGAAATGTTCCTAGTGAAAAAGCCACATTGAGCTTCCATTCGGGGCTGTGCAGGGAGAGACTGTTGTTGGTTGTTGGCTGTCTCTACTACAGACCAGACATGGAGAGACCACCCACTGTCCTGTGATTCATCACTCATTCACCCCTAGCTACCAAAGGTGATTTTAGAGACTCTTTCAACTCAGACCTCCCATACATCCTGCTTCCCTAGCACTAGCCACCTGTGGCTGCACTTTTCGTACCTTCTGGGCTTTGTCCAGGTCATTGATAAAAACAGTCTGCATGGCACATTTGTGATGCATGCCAGTCAGATCCCATGAGACTGTCCCTCCCCTGGGACTTTACTCTGCACCTTTTGGGTATGGCTCATTAACCAGCCATGGTCCATCTCTGTGTCTTGCCTCAGTCTTGCACGTCTTATTTTTCCATCCATAGGGATGAAAATTGAAATGCCCCTTTGCAATGCAAAATGCCCCCTATATGCTGCATTTAGTGCAGTTCTTTGTCCCTTAGATTAGCACAGTGAGTTCCTAGGGAGCCCATGTGGGACTCTTGGGATGGATTGTTTCCTCTTCTAGGTTTTCTCCAACTTTGAAAAAGTATGATCCCCCTGAAATCATCCCTGAAACCAATTGTCCGTGGTTTGAAGGGTTAGTTTCCCTTTCTCCCCAGCTCCTCAAATATTAGTTCCCAGCTCAAGTTGTCTTGGTACCGCTATATAGGGTTCACTGGATCTGGACAAGCCATCTCTCTGATGATCATTTTGTTTTGCTTGGTCACCATTGGTGAGAAGGTCCCTCTTTACTTGAAACCTTCTCCTTGCTGAACAGAGAGAACAATTCCATTTTATCTCACTCAGCACCTTGGTATCACGGACCCCTGCAGCGGACTACGGTTTCTTTATCAATTTTTTTCCCTTTTTTTCCCCTCTGAGTTAAAATTTTTTCAAAGTTGTTTCTGCTCTTCTTCCTCATATTTTGCCAGCTTTTGCTAAAGATAAGGTCATTTTAAATGTCCGCCACTATGTCTAAAAGATTCTCTAGCTTGTTTCGGCCTTCTTTCTATAATTTATCCAAATCATCTAATAATTGATTCACTTGACAAATATAGTAGATGTATGTGCACACAATGTCTGTTGTGTGTTTATGTGTGAGTACTTGTGTGCATGTGTGAACTTGCATTGCACATGTATGTGTACTTGTGTGTGCTTATACATGGATGTATTTGTGTACGTTTAAGTAATTTGCATGTCTGCTGTGTATGCTTCAAGTCTTGTATCTGGTGTCACACCAACTATCCTGGGCCCTGCCCTCTGTGCTATCACTGGGATCTTTGTGGTTGCACAGAAAGCTTTGCATAGTCAAGATCATCGTCATCTTTTCCTGGGTCATCTGTTTGTATGAATTCTAATATCCTAGAATCTTTATTCCAAATATTTTGAACCCTGGTGTCCTGAAATTCAGTATACACATTGGTTAATCATGGATTAAAAATATTTATTGATGAATTAATGACTGTCCCCAGTTACTGTTCATTTCTTCTTTTCTGTAGATATCTATTAATGAATTATAAATATTTATTTATAAAACCTTAGTTAGTCCTCATTCCTCGGGGTCCTTGTGTGCTTGGCTCTTTCTACCTAGTATGGTCTTCCCCTATTCCCTTACCAGGGTGACTGCTACCTCCATTGGGAGACTTCTTTGGAAGCCATCATCTCCTTGACCCCAAGTGGTCTCCAGTCCCTGGCCCATCCTGTGACATTCTGCATCCCACAGGCCTTGTCACAGGTGTCCTGACACTTCCTTCCTATGCCTGAGCACCCAGGAGACACTCTACATACTTTGTTGAGTAAATGAATATTCTAGAAACCCGAATACAACTTTGTAGGGTGTTTCCTCTATTATTATTATTATTATTATTATTATTATTATTATTATATTATTATTATTCCTTAATATTGCAAAGTAAATGTTTTGCTCCATCCTTCTTCTTTCTTTAGGTTCTGCTTCTGTATTTCCTCTTATTAAATGGTGTCCTCCAAACTCTGTAGCTATTTTATTTTTTCTAATAGCTTTAGTAAGATATAATTCACGTATCACACAACTCATCACGTAAAGTATATAATTCAGTGGTTTTTAGTATATTGAAGACTTGTGCAATCATCACACAATCAGTTTTAAAGCATTTTTATCACCCCCCTTCAATGCTCTGTAACCTTTAGCTATCAACCCCTAACTTCCATCTCCCAGAGTTCAAGGCAAACACAAATCTACTTTCTGTTTCTATAAATGTTCCTATTTCAGACATTCTCTACTGTTCAAAGCTTACCCCTGTGCAGGACCCATGGGTCCCTGGTTTAATTTCCTTAAATAGTGAACTATCTTTTTCTTTGTTTTTTTTCCTTTTCTTTCTTTTTTCTTCTTTCTTTTTCTTGGCCTTCTCTTGTCTTCTTTAGCAAAGACTGTGGAGCTCAATGTAATGGATCTTAATTTCTCAGGACTCAGGAAAGGGGGCAATATATTTTTTGTTATAGGGGCTAATTACTTTGTAAATTATAAGGTTTGTAGAGTGGAAAATCAAACTACTCTTGGTTTTGTTTAGTTGTTCTCAATTCTTTTTCATAATTTGGTCTACCTCATTAGCAAAAACAAAACAAACAAACAACAAATTTCAGAGGAAGATATTATAAGTTTATCTTTATCATATTTCTGGAGAACTCATAGCAAAAGAAGATTGGCTCACAGAGGCCAATGCCGTGGAGGAGGCTCAGAGCCCAGTAAAGTACACTGTCATAAGTTGGTGGCTGGAATCACATTTCTCCATCAGAAAAGTGAGGGGGCTCAGTCTCCAGGCAGCACATGGATTTTCTGTCATCACTTACCTGTTTTTGTTCTACTGGTTCCAGTGCTCCACAAATATTTCCTTAGTTTAGATAAAGAGCAAGTCCCAATAACTGACCTAAGAAGAAATAAATCCTCTTAATAAGTATTCCCTAAATGTAGGGAACACAGATAATCCGCTTTAGTTAAAAATGACCAACTTAAGTAAAGCATCAATTGCCACTTTCAGTCCACTGAATTATAACAATTTTAAACTAAAACTCCTGGCTGCCTAGGAAATAGAGAACCAGGGCTTCCCATAATGCTGGTGACATTCTAAATGGTTGAAATCTCTCTAGAAGACAATTTGTCAATACCTATCAGGAGTAATAACATGCTAAATTCATTGACCCAGTAATTCTGCTTCTAAGAATCTATTTTAAGGAATTTATCCAAAGTATGAAAAAAGCCATATGCGTGCAAATGTTCATTATAGCATCATTTAAAATGTCAAAAATTAAAATGAGAATTGAGCTAAATGTGTAGCATTGGGGCATTCCATGGAACCAGATCTCCTTGATGGACAGTTATGCAGTCAATTAAAATGATGGTTTTCGGGAGCATGCATGAGAACAAAAGGAGGAGGCCCAACTGAATGTGGACCACGGACATAGCCATGTGAAAAATACACGCACAATAAAGCAACTGGAAGGAATAATGCTAAAGTAATTACTGTATGGAGCTCTAAGACATAGAACTGTGAAGTCTTCTTAGTCTCTCTCTCCCTTTCTTTCTTTTGCCTATATATTTTATGATGTATGTCATTACTTTCATAATAATAAAATGTCAACCTCCTGGCATATCTCAGGAAGTTCAAACTTAGTGTGTTATTCTCAGAAAACCTTTAGTGAAGACCAAGGAGATAGTAGTAAACTGCCATAACGATCCTATTCTCTGGCATTCCATAGAAAAGGACAATTTTCCTCCTTCCCTGAAACAAATCTTGACTAACTTTGATAGTTCAGCAATTAGAACTTTGGCATACAATCTTTCTTCTTCAACTCCTATAATTAGTGGTCTCCAATTATATGAATCAATTTCAATTTCTATAAATCAGATGATTTAGAGAGAAGACTGTTCAATTTCCTTTTCAACTGTATGGTTTCAGCAGCAATAAAACTCTCAGCTTAAAATATCAGGATGCAACTTGTTCCAGAAATATTAGCCAGCTCACTTGGGGCTTCTACCAGCAGCCGTGACATCTCAAAGGTTTCTGTGTGGCATCACTTCTTGGTCTGTCCCCAGTTCCTGTTTAGTTCTTGTTGATGGAATCCAACATTTACTTAGAGATTTCTTTTCAGTCTGGGTGGATGTTGCTAGACCTTCCTAGTGTTCTGATGATGGATCCAGCTTGGACACAGATACATCTATGTAATACTAGTTTTGCGTGCACATCAGTGTCTTGCTGGCTAGTTTGTGAGGCCTTTTCTCGAGTTGATTCCTGACCGTCATTGGAATCTAGAGACATGTTTTCATTTTTTTCCCTTTAACATATGAGATGTGATTTCTTTTACTCCACAAGGAAAATCATTTAGCTAATTTTTATAGAATATTCTGAGAATTTCAAAAAGCTTTCCATGCATCAAATCACACAGACACTTTCGTGTGGCATTACTCTTCACCCTTTGCTAAAAGGCAGGCAGGCATGGGGGCAGAGGTCAGGTTGAGGGCTGTGCTCACGGAATCTGCAGAGGAGAGTTTGGGCTGCAAATGCACAGCCTTTCTCACATTCCTCTCCCACTGGAGGAGGTAAGTGGCCAGGGCTCCCGTTTGCTGCTAATGTGGTTTTTATCAAGATGTCTACTTTTTGCTGGAGATTGCCTTATGGCTTTTATAGTACTCTTAAATTCAGCTTATGTTGAATTATTATTGTTCTTTGCTTTATACATTACTTTCAGTTCCCGCTACACTCGAGTTTCATTAAGTGCTAGGGCTCCTAACTGAGGTTTCTGGGCAAATAGTTGATGGAAAATAGTGGCATTGTACAGTGGCATACCCAGTGTGTCACCAGGACCAGTTCCCTTGGAGAACCACTGGGGCGAAAGCTTCCACTCATAACTGAAGTTCTCTTTTGGAACTTGGGGCTTTGAAGAAATGTGTCAGCAAGTCTCCCCAAAACCCAAAGCAACAAGGTCCCCCTCTCTTTTATTAGACAGGGAATTGAGAACGAACACAGAAGCAAGAAGGAAGTTATAGGCATAGGAAACTTTGATTATTTACAGCTGTTAACAGTCATGCATTGAAGAATAATAACTTTACAACATGCTCATTTTATATTGAGAAAAATGGAATGGAAAACTACATGATTTCTATTTTGTTTATGTAATTTGACTGTGTGTGTGTGTGTGTGTGTGTGTGTGTGTGTGTGTGTGTGTGTGTGTATTGCACTGGTTCATATTATGAACCCAGGGGCATTCTACCTCTGAGCTACACTTCTATCCCTTTTTATTTTGAAACAGGTTCTTGCTAGGTTGTTGAAAGTCTCACTAAGTTGCTGAGGTTGGTCCTGAATCTGTGAGCTTCTTGTCATAACCTCTTAAGTACTAGAATTACTGGTATGTGCCATCATGCCCAACTTGACTATCTTTTTATTTAAAATAATCAAACTACCTTATTTTTGCCATTAAACATTTCATATATTCTTTGTATTTTTAAATAGTAATTATTTCATATATATGATATATTTGAATATATATTTAAGTCATATTTAGGAATATAATTAAAAAATTCATAAACATTATTGGTAGTCATAGTTAGATGGTAGAAGGAGAGGGATTTTGTTTTGTCTTTATACCTTTTATTACTTCCAAATTTTTACAACAGATGTAGAATGCTTTTATAAATTAAATATAAAAGGCTAAGAAACTAAATAAGTAAATAAAAATCCAAATTGCCAGTGTGATTTTTGATCACATATCACTCTATTGCTTCTTTTGCAAGTATTGCCAGATGCCCACTCAGTTCTTCTCCTGTGTGCAGCCTAGCAGGGCCAAGCCATGTGCTTCAAATCCACATCCTTCTATTGAGACCCTCATGTATGCCTAGCACATATTCAAGTACATGAACCAGGAGAGAAAAGCACCGAGAATAAAAGCTTTTGATAGCTGTGTGTGTGTGTGTGTGTGTGTGTGTGTGTGTGTGTGTGTGTGTGTATGTGTTACTGCGGAGGGTACCCAGGGCCATTCTACCTCTGAGCTATGCCCCAGCCCTATTTTTAATTCTCTATTTTGAAATAGGGTCTCACTGAGTTGCAAAGGGCCTCACTAATTAGCTAAAGCTATCTGCGAACCCAGATCCTCCTCCCAAGTACTGGGATTAGGGTCTCACTAAGTTGTGGAGGGCCTCACAAAGTAGCTGAGGCTGGCCACAAACCTGTGATCCTCCTGTCTCAGCCTCCCAAGAACTGGGATTACAAGCATGTGCCATCACACCTGACTTTTATTTGTTTAAATGACCAAGTTGACCAGGATGTAGTTCTGTTGCTGAGGAAATACCCTCTTTGCATTCATCCTTTTTTGATAAGCCCTAGGGTGGTGGGGATGACTCCCTGTGGCTAGTGGTCCAAGATCCTATTAGGCAAGTTTTCTTCAGTCAGGATAAAAGAGTCATAAATATTCAAAATGAGCATTTTAGAATTTTCAGGCCCTTTCATCTCTAGGAGGGAGTTCTGTATCATTGCTTAGATCTCCATTTTACAGATGAGAAAACAGTGGTCTGAGGAGGAAAGGAACCAGCCATAGACCTCTCAGAACTCACAGTGGAAACTGAATAGGGACCACTGATTTCAGTGTTGCTTTTGTGTGACAGCTTTATAGTGCTGCAGTGGGCTCCCCTTCCCACATAGATAATGCTAAGCACTTAGATAAAGCAAACTCTGCATTGGCCAGTAGTGGGCATTTTCTTCCTCTTCCCACAGACCCTTCCTATAAGCAGAAAGAAGGCACTATTGTTACCCAAAGGGCACTCTTTTCTAAGTATGTCCTAAGTCTCCCCAAATTGATGATGTCTTTCTCTCTGGTACAATACCGGGAAATGTCAAGTATTCCGTATTGCCCACTAACGAGTTCTTATTTTGGTATAAGAAAGGACAGGCTTTTAAGTTATAAAGTGAAAAATTTGGATTTGGAAAGAAAAAATGTAAAAGTTGGTAATAATGAGAACTTTGTGTGCCAGGCACCCCAGCCTGGTGACTAATGGGCCGGCTGCTAATGGAGCAAAGTCCGTTGGAGTGTTAGCAGGGAACAAAAGTGGGAAGGCATTGGAGACAGGGGCTGTGGCTGGGAGGTGGGGAAACATGCAAAGTCCAATCAGAAGACTATGTGACCATGACTCATTTACTACTGGGGTATTTCAAAGCACCCTGGTTGATGTGCCAAGGGGATGATTCCTAGGTTCTGAGAATAAATGATCAGTCCACCTGACTCAAGGGGAGGGTATCTTGGAGAATAACAAATTCCATTCCCTACAGACTCCTTTAAAATGGCATTTAAGGGAAGGACTTTCAGCGAGTCTAGCAGTCTGGGGCTATCGTTCCTTTAATGGTACCGGGTGAGCAAAAAGGTCCAGGAGGCCTTCCATCTCCTGCCTAGTAAATTTTTCTGGGTTAAGATTGTTCTTCTCACTTAGTCCTGGGGTGTGTGGGCTGCTGCTGAGGCTGCTGCTGCTGACATTGCAGTGTTTGTTGGGGGGAGCCCCAGAGTCCCTCTCCCCTTATCAGGTCGATACACGTACCTGGTAATACAATGCCAATCCATAGCTAAAAATAGCTTCCTTTTGTTGTATTCTCCAGAACAAAGGAAAGGGACGCACAGACCAGACCCACTTCATCTGTGCCTCCTGCCCTCCCCTTCACAGCATTCCTAAAGCAAACAGTTTGTCTTTTCTCTCAAATGGATTTTTCATTTAAAAATGGAGAACATAAACTGAGTAACACTGAGGCCCCTGGACTAAGAAGAATTCCATTGAAATTATAGGTGCTGGGGATCAGCTTTAGCATCCTGTGTCTTCCAAACCAGTTTGGGTTGAATGGGATTTTACTGCTCAATGTCAAATGTGTGGGGACTTCTTTCTGCAGGTCTTTTGGGGAAACTCAACAATTACTTTATTTTTTATTTTTAAAATTTTTTTATTGGTGCATTGTATTCATACATCATAATGGGGTAAAAGACTTGTGTGGCCATACATGCACACATCGCCCATTTAGCCCCTACCCAATCCCCACTCCATTCCCGCCCCATGCCTCCTTCCCATGCTTGGCTTAGTGGTTGACTTCGATATGTTTAAGTACATTGTGTGCCTTAGAGAATTTCAACAATTATTTTAAAGTGCTTCTCAAAGATACACAATTTTTTCTTCTTCTTTCTTTCTTTCTTTCTTTCTTTCTTTCTTTCTTTCTTTCTTTCTTTCTTTCTTTCTTTCTTCTTTCTTTCCTTTCTTCTTCATATTGTAAATTGAATCCAGAGACATTCTACTTCCGAGCTACACTCCAGCACTCTATTTTATTTTTGTATTTTGAAACAGAGTCTCGCGGAATCGCTGAGGCTGGCCTCACACCTGTCATCCTCCTGTCTCAGGATGCCATGTACTGCACCCCGCCAAGATGTTATTCTTTACCAAATCCTGATAGTTCAACTTTATATTCCTCGATCAGTCTTATTTTTTTACCCCAACTTCTGCTACAGTTTATTGCTCTGAATTAAGTACCCAAACACAAGGTTTTATTTCCCTTTGTCTAAATCTAGCTCCCTGCCTTGCTTGCCAACTAGATATGTGTACATAGGGGAAGGCCAAAGAATATGGGTTGTATTTTGGGTGAGGGTGGGGGTGGGAAGGTTGGATCATAGAGGGACACAGAATATTAATTAGACACAAAGTGCTCTCTGTGCCTTATCTGCATAAAGAAAGATAAAGCCCATGTAAATAATATGTGTGTTTCCCATAATGAATGTCCCCTTTCTCTCCATTTCTGCATAGTATTAGAAATTGCGTTTTTATTATATGAGACATTGGATGCATGCCAACAAGTTTCTCTTTTAACTTGATATTTTGGGCTCTGATCTTTGTTAGAACTACAATGGCATGTATCTCGTACAGTCAGAGGTCATTTCTATAGCTCCTTCCCCCTTCCCATAATTTCTGGGGAATGTTTGTTTTCAAAACAAAGAATTGGGTTAAAGCTTAGGTATCATATATCAGAACATATTTCAAGCCGAAATTGAGAACACTCAAACCTTCCTTTTAAAGGTCAGATATTATTTATTATTATTATAAAAATGATCTGTGATTTATGAATTTAACTTCTCATAAACCTTCTTTGTAACAGAATATTCAGTCAGAGGCTTAACATTACATTGTTTTCTTTTGACAACGTATCCACGAGACCACTGCAGCTGTTCCTTTACTCACAATAGCAGATTAATTAACACAATCATATGCTGTTGGCTCTTACTCAATGAGTGGGTCTGCAGTGGGATAGATAGGTAAATCCTTTAAATGCGCCGGAGATAACGCATATACTAGGCTAGTTCCATAACTAGCCAGTTTTGCTTCTGACTAGCCAGCCCTATCAGGACCAGTTCACCGGTTCACGGACCACAGATGCCTGGAGCTTGAATTTCAAAGTCAGCCACACCTACTGCAGCACCATCACGCCCAACATTTGCAAGACGCAAATATGTAAAAGCAGAAGACCTCTCAGAAATCAGCAGCTTTGGTTAAAATAGCAGTCAGTCTGCCGCCAGCATTTTGAGTCTGCAGTATTTTTTTAAAGTTCAATCATTGCTTTCCTTAAATATCTTCCTTGCTATTACTCACTTTTTTTTTCTTTTTTGTCCATCCCTCTGTGCACATAGTTCTGGGCAGCCCTCATTTTTAGTACTTAAAGAATTTTTTTCTTCTGTATGTGCACTAATGAAAACGCGTGTAACTTAACCTTCCTCCCCTGCTCAATCACCAGCCGTGAGTATTTATTAGCAACTTTAGCTGACATTTTAGCAAACGTCAAACCTTTGTTAGAGAAAATGTAAGACTTTGCTTTAGAAACAGGCATGCCTGTGTTGGGAATGAGGTAACCAGGCATGGGCTTAATAGAATTTCCTTCATACTTTTTTTTTTTTAATGTCCATTACATATGCAACACTAATTTACTTTTTGTTGTTTTACTTAGCACAGAAATTAAAAATGTGACAAGCTTTGCTGGATAAAAAAGGCTCACAGACCAAGAGTAAAAAGAAAAACAGATCCATAATTTGGAGCCTTTTAGAGCATCCAGGTGGTAGAAATTCCGATTCTCACATCACTTGCTACATTTGTCCCTGGACCAAGCTTTCTTTGAAACCATTTCTGTCCTTTAGAAAGACATCAAAATTTGGCCATGTTTGATCATAGAAGTTCTTGGCACTTTGGAGAAAACACATCATGATGTTGGAGTCTCTTACGTTTCACTTGCTGGTGTTCCTTAGCACTAGGTTCTGAGTAAGAGGTCACTCCAGGCTCCAAAAAATTCTGGATCCAGAGCATCAGGAAGAAATATGAATTATACCTGTTCATTGTAGGATGAGTTCAGGCTTTCTAAGAGTTTCTGGGGAGTTTGCAAGGCTCCCCAGGCCCATAGAGGGAGCAATTGCTGTGGTAATCGAAGGCACTAGAGAGGTTCTGGGCCTTCCTGCTTATCCTCTACCTGTCCCCCCATTTGGATATCATTAAAATAAAACAAAAGCCTTCCTTAAAGTTATAGAGAACACACGGATAGTTCATTGTTTGTAGAAACACTATTTAGAAGAATCTAAATACTTGGTTCTGAATTGAAAACAGAACTGGTTTGGAAATCTAAATAGAGAGAGGGCAGACAGAATTGGGAGTGACTGATGCTTGCAGGAGTGACCAGCGATGACTGGGCCATTGGTGCAAACATCGTTGTCCCAACAAATCTTGTAACTAAATCTTTTGCATCAGGGAAACAGCTGTGGGTCCGGAAGCACTTTGGTCTCTTTGCAAAGCTGTATGGATCTTACTGCACCTTTTGTCTTTTTTCAAGTTGGATTTGGAAGGGTCCAGAGTAAGGTTGGGATGAATTTGCTGTCTTGAGACTGTGACCATGGACTTACTCTGTCTCCCAAGGTGCAGACAAAGGTGATGCTTTTGACTGGTCTCACAGGCTTCATTCTTCCATTTACCTATCCTTTCCTCTAACCCACAGTACAAGAGTTGGAAATAGCATTGGTGCCTGAAGTTAACTTCTGGAGCCTTCTAGAGCTCAAAGCAGCTCCTTCCACAGTGGAATGTGTTTTGTGGATATGTCAAGAGATATTTAGCAGGTGACTCTGGGCAGGGCCAACAGCAGGAAGACTTTGAACTTGGCTTAGTTATTTTTGTAGTATTGGGGCATTGAGCAAGCTATGTAAGAGTATTTGTGTTTTAGGCATGACATTACACAGTTGGGCTCTTTGCCATGTCTTCTCATAGAAAGAGGTGTGAAAATCATGTGAGATATTGGCCCTGAACTGAAGGTTAAATTGTGAAATTCTGCGAGTGCAGACTTGGTGGATGTTTAAAGAAGGTGATAATATCCAGGAGGAGAAGGAAGTTTTGTCTCCTTGACATGTCGTCTGGGCTTGGAAGAGTATCTGGTACTTACTAAGAACTCAATATTTGTTGGATAAATGAATGAAAAAGCAACTAGGATCCCTTTGGTATACTAGGAAAGGAGAATGGGAAAGGAAATCTGGAAAGAAACTAAGTCATCCCTAACAAACAGGCAGGCATGCTGGCCTACCAAACAGATGCAAATCAATGTCAAGTCTATATGCAAGTCTAATGCAGTAGTCTGTAAGGCCATAGAATCATCAGAGAGAGAGGTAATGTACTAATACATTCATAGAGAACTGAGTCTCACAAGACAGGTCTGCTCAACACTGCACAGCAAGACTGAACTTGGGGCCAGTTTCCCAGCTCAGTCTCAGCCCAAGGCATTCTTCATGGAGTATCCAATCAGACTGAGATTCATTGTTGAGACAGTGGGTGGATCTTTGTAGAGACCCTGAAGCAGGGAAGTGACAGCAGGAGATTCCAGTCAAAGTGAGCAGGGAGGCTGGCCTCTTTGGATGATGGCCTTAGCATGACAGTGAAGCTTATCTCTGTAAAAATGGTTTGATCCCCCACTTGTACAGCCAGTTGCTTTCCTAATGACGTTGGAAGCACTTAATCATTTATTGAATGAATTTATTGAAAGACCATCTAGTTTTTTGAGGTTCCTGGGGGATCTGGTCTCTAGGTGTAAGGCAAACTTGAGCTCCTCTCTCCCACGAAATGGACCCTCAGCCTCAGCTGGCTACCACCTCTTCCGTGAAGCTTCTCTTCATTGCCTTACTCCCCACCAGCCTACATGGTCACTCCTTGGAAGGTCTGTGGTCCTTTACAAATATATTTTTAAGGCTCTCAAAATTTCCACTCAAGGAGAAAGGCGGGAGTCATCTAGTGATGTATGTACTTGCTTGTCTTAACATTGTCCACAACAATGGGCAGAGCAGTGAGCGAGACTTGATAAACTCCAGAGCAGGTGTGCAGTGAATATCTGAAATAACAAAGCCCCCCTTACATTGCTCTGGGAATGCAAATGGGACTTGGGAGGAAGGCAGCAGGGACAGTCACAGGAAGAAAATGACCTTTAAAAGGCGAAGCAGTCGAAACAGGGGTTCGGGGAGCCCAGATCTGACTTCAGGATGTACCAGATAGATACCCAGAGATACAGGCAACAGTGACTGTCTCAGGCTGGACCCACAGCAAGTTTTTTCAACTGAGCTGGATAACTACTGAGTTGGGGTGAAGAGTGCCCAGCCACTATTCTGTGTAGCCTGATTCTGGTGTGACTTCCTCTACATTAGGGCACCGCTGGATGTGTTTTTCCTCCAAGTGGGAAGTCTCGGCTCCAGAACAAGTGGCCAGGTGCACTATGGGGGAACTTCATTCACAGGCTGGATGCTCTTTCCAAAGCAGAGGATTATAAGTTGAACAGTAGCAATCCTTTCCCTCTACCTTCAAGCCAGGGAGCTAGTGCCAGCAGGCACTGACACACACACTGGAAGACACTGGCAGTCACAATGCCCATCAGTTGTGGGTGTGCCCCTGGTGTGTGTATTCAAGAGGCCCCACGAATGGCTTGAGTCATCGATGATGCTCTTCAATGGCAAATTGGTCAGAGTTCCACAATGTAATGATCACTCTGCCAGTGACCCTTCTACACATTTACATTTTATCACAACATGCACAAGCCACCGATAGGCTGGGTCATTCCTTATGCACAATGAGTCCCCAGCATGCAAGGGACTCGTCCAGGGTGGATGAGAAGCGCAGCTCCTAACACACCTCACTCTATGGTTGAACACAATTCTTATCATCAAAGGAGACTTCTGAGTGAAGCCCTTGTTTATTTTGTTGTTTTGAAAGTGAAGATCTGAGGGCACTCAAACTGACTTTGTATCCCTTGTGTTAAGAGAGCCATAAAGATGAGGCCTGGGAACAGTGGCTGCTGCTACTTCCTACATGTGCTATGTGGGTCTTAGACTCAAGTGTCCTGAAATGAGGAAGCAAGGTGGGGCTCCAGGGAGGTCACGGGTTCTGTGTTCTTTGGGGTCACTATACCTCGACATTATTTTCAAAAGGGGAATGCTTTAGAGTGTGTATAAACAGTGTGTGTGTTTATGTGGTTGTATATTTGCATATGTGTGTGCACATGCGTACATTTCAATGCTTGTCATGCAGAAACTAAACCTTTAAGACCTAACCTGGGACCAGAAGCCTCACTTACTGAATTTTCGCTCATGCCCTCTCAGCGCTATATAATCAACTAGGCATGCACCTCCATTGACTCATTTGCTTATGTATTTTGAATCACTAGAGAAATTGCATCCTTCTTCAATATGTAGAAAAATATTAAATGCTAGAAGAAGATGCACACACAAGAAATAAAAGTGGAGCAGTCACCACATTCCAGGTCCTGTGTCCTTCGTTGGATGAGGTGGGTTCAGGGATATATTTCACAGAGGCAGACACGAGGATCAGGGTGGTTGGATTAGTTTCTCAAAGTCCCATGGCCAGACCCTCCCAGGTCCATGGCCCAGGTCCGTGGGCATACTGCTGGGGTGCAAGCAGTGAGTGGCAGCCAGCAGCTGAGACCAGCCCCCACTGAGACGTCACCGCTGTTTTCATCTGAGTCTATAGGTTATAGTGCCAAGAATAAAAATAAGCCTGGCTAATTTTCATTCATATTTGGTACTTCTTTTTCTTTTCTTTCAAATGTTGAAATAGAATTCTAAATTTTACTTAAAATATGTAATCTTAATAAATTGCTGCATTATTACATGCAGCTTGAAGTATTTAAAGACCACCTCTTTTCCCAGAAGAGCTGATTTCCAATAATATAATTGCAATCAATAGAAAAACATGTTTCTATATACAGTATCTGCTCCTTTTATCTGTTCAGATAAAGGAGACATTTATCTGTATGGAGTTCTGGAATGTCATAATTTTGAAATAATACTTCATAGTTCATCTTCAAACATTTAAATCATATATTTTGCACCAAGTTTACTTACATGTGATGTGTCATTTGTTTTTTTTTTATTTTTGGTGGTGGTACTGGGGTTCCTGGAAACCCTTCTACCTCTGGGATACACTCCCAGACCTATTTTATACTTTATTTTTTTAATTTGGAAACAGAGTCTCTTAAGGCCAGCACGGCTGGCTTCGGACCTGCGGGATCTTCCTGTCTCTGCCTCCCGAGCGCGGGGATTACAAGTGTGCGCCACCACACCCAGTGTGTCATTTGTTTTTAAAGTTTTATTGGACTTTTTTATTTTTACTAAGCTGCCATTTGGACTTCTTCATTAGTTCAAGGCTGGGAGAAGAAAGGTGTTTGAGGACTTCAATTTCTCTTGGCCATGGATAGCATATACCTATCAAATACTTGGTGGAAGTCCACGCTCTGGCCCTGCAGTGGACAGGGAAGAGAGAAGGACAAGGATGAAGTGAAGGGCCTTCCGTGGCTGACCTCGGAGGTGTCTGCAGATCCAAGTAAACCCACCCCCTTCCCTGAGCCGCTGTGCGTCTTTAAGATATAAAGCCAAGATTCTTTTCTCCCTGGAAGCACCCACTAAGCCGACCTTTTGCACTAGCTGTTTTTGACAGCTAGTTGACCTCTAGCATTGACCTCCCGGTCAATGATTTTTCTAAAGAACTTCTTAGGTTATTTTAAACAAGCATCTAATAGATGCTAGATATTTTAAAATTTCTTGTATTTTAAACAATGTAAGACTATACTAAATCATTCTCCTTAGAGAGGTTGTCTTGAGCAGACT
Source organism: Muscardinus avellanarius (assembly GCF_963383645.1). Classification (NCBI taxonomy): domain Eukaryota; kingdom Metazoa; phylum Chordata; class Mammalia; order Rodentia; family Gliridae; genus Muscardinus; species Muscardinus avellanarius. Next base: position 42,180,661 of record NC_137796.1, read on the forward strand.
TAAATTCAAGGTGACATTGTAGCCTCAGAAAAGGCTCCCTGTGAAAGTCCTGGTTATGGCTCTAACAAGTCAGGGATGCTCCTGGCCCAAGAATCTCAGTGAGATAGAGTGGATGGACATTGGTTTTGCAACCCAAGGCTGCCCATGGTTTGTACATCTCAGAGAGAAATGGAGAAATGGAGAGGGCCTTGACCACCTTGCTGTGGATTTTTTCTTATTCTTTGACCCTCCCTTTTTCTATCTGTACAATGGAAGTGCACCCTGCTGTCCTCTAAGCTCCCTTTCAGCTGTGATCATTAACTATCCTTCTGATGCTATAGAACATTGCTCAGGATGTATGACAGATCTGACCCTGTCACATAAAGATTCAGTCTCTACTCAGGGGACAGAGTTGCAAACTGTCAAAATGTTTATCAGGGGCTGATGGTTTACTTTATGAAAACGTCTACACTTACCCCCATGACTTACTAAAAAGATTAACCATTGGATCCTAAATAAAAAGCTACAGCCACCACTGCTCACATACACCAGGTGCTTAATACTTTCCAGTTACCATGCTAAGCTCTTCTGTCTTTTCTCTTGTGCTTCAGAAAACATCCCTAAGTGCTAAGCATGACTTTGTTGTTCCTAATTCACTGAAAAACAGTCTTGAAGTTAAGAGCTTAAGGTCATTTGCTTGCATATGGCATTGGCTTGATTTAACCCAGGATTATCTGCCATCATAGATTAGACTCCGAACCACTACCCAGGCTTCACAAATACTTAATGCATCCAGTCCTAGATGCCTGTGCTTTGGAAGATCTTCATTCTATCTTTGCTGGCCTAGCAGGTTGCATTTCACTTGTTGTTATGCTGGTCTCCCATCTCATGTTTGAACTCCTCTCACTGACTTGGACCCTGTCTTCTCCACTGGGAGCTCATTTTGTAAAAGTAGAGCGTTTGGAGACACTACATCTTAAAGTCAATAATGCATGCCTGAAATTTTCACATAATTCAGTGGGGAAACAGACTCACAAGAATTCTGTCTTGCACAGAGCATCTGAGGACCCAAAGCAATGGCCTAACATAAGGTACATCTTATGTGGTTTTAGATTCTTAAGGGAGGTAGTTTGTGCACTGGGATCCCAGATATTATGATTCCAGAGGTGATACCTCAGGACAGATGAATATTTTGGCAGGAATGATGGGTGAGAGAAAGTGAAATCTAAAAAGGTTGATTTTATTTAATAAGTAATGTAGACTATTATAGTTCAGCTCACGGGGCAAGCTGACGTATCCAGATCTTTGCCTGAATGACTTAATCCCACCTGGCCAAACACCAGGAGAGCAACCTTGGTGCCTGAGTGTTCTATACAATCCAGGGAGAGTGGCATCACTTCCCTTAAGCAATTGGAGGTTAGATGAGAATGGAACTGCAGGTCAAATTACTGGTCTTCAGTCTGGCCAATACAGTTTTTTGGGGACTAACTTTATAACAAGGAGTCATTTCTTGGTGATGGGGAGATCTGCATACACTGGAATAGGGGAAGGGCTGCCTAAGAGTGCAGAAGAGAGGGCTTTCCTTAGCTACCACCCAGGAAAATAGAGTAGGTACCCTTAAGCTCAGAGTGGGAGTGAGGTGGTGGCCAGGGGGAGATGTCCTTCATGGGAAATGAGGATTCGAAACATCAAACTGTGTAGAGGCACACTCAGTTAATTCCACTCTTTAGGGTGCAGCCAGGAGGTTAATGGACAGAAGTTGCAGTAATTGGGCACCCCTCATCATCTTATAGACCTGGATTTTTTTTCTTAAATCAAAGACAGGTACCTATGTCTTCCTAAGATATTATATTTTTCCAGGGAAGAGAACAATGGATCTTAGATGTCCCTCTTGTTCCCCCAGAAGCTCAGGGCACATGGGTTCTACAGAAGAGCTCCATATTTCTGGGTGTCACTCAGCAAGAGAATGGGAGGCACTAATGTGAAGCCACAAGACACATGAATGAGCTTAGGGTCACTCTCTCCCTTTTAAAAGTTAGATCTATAATTCACTCTTTAAACCAAAATAAATTTCAGACATGTCAAGGAGTTAAATGTAAAACAAACAAACAAAAAAAAACGGAACAGAAATGTATAAAGACCTAAAAAGAAGTTATTTTATAATTATGAGGAGGGGATGCTCTTGCTAATCATTATATCAGATTCCAGAAACTCCAAGAGTTAAGGTTGACAGATTTTACCACTTCTTCATTTAGCACTGAACTGGCAAATATGGTACTTGATAAATATTTGTTGAATGAATTTGACTGCATAAAAATTAAATGCTTCCAAGCAGTGTATGCATGCTTGTTCATGCACAAACACACACACACACACACACACACACACACACACACACACACACACTTTTCTAACCCTACCTTAATGGGCAAAACATACTCCGAGAACAAATACTTGCTATACATGTGATAGACAAAGGGTTAACATTCCTGGTGCAAAGAAAAAACACTCCTACAAATCAATAAGGAAAAGACAAATCCTCCAATAGAAAAATGGTCAGAGGACATGGCAGGCAGTTCAGAGAAGAAATACAAATGGTCAATAATCAAAGAACAGTAATGAAAATCTTCGCAGCCATTAAATGCATGTATTTACTGACCTGTATTTATTGACTTAGAAAGATGCCCAAGATGTATTGTTGAATGAAAGAAGTGGGCTCCAAAACAGAGGCAGAATATGATTCCCTGTATGAAAAATTATACGAGAGTGTCTTTGTTCACATCTTTCATGTGCATGACAGAAATGCCCTCAAAGTTGCATATGCAGAGAAGAGAATCTGAGGCATTTAAGAACTCCTCATCACCCCGTGCAGCCCAGCAATATGTGTCCTCACTTGTGAGCCACACATTTCAGCAAGTTGGCTACTGCCCCACCCTCTATCTCCTTGGGGCCAAAGCAATTCTCCTGTCTTTGCTTCTTTATTTTCCAGCCTCTCTTTCTCTCTCTGCAGGCCAACTGGCAGCAAGATTGAGAGTATTTGTCATTAATCTGAAAATGTATTTCTATATGGTTTGACCTTTTTAAACAAATATATCATTTTTAAATTTAGGGAAAATATGTAATTTTTAAGATAAAAAAGAAAAATTCAGGGGCTGGATGTGGCTCAGCTATAGATCATGTGCAAGGACCTGGGCAGATCATATGCAAAGATCTGGGTTTGATCCCCAACACCAAAAAGAAAACAAAATCCAGTTAGGAAATGTGACTGATAAGAAGTTGATATCCATAGCTGGGCGTAGTGGCACATGCTTGTAATCCCAGCATTCGGGAGGCTGAGACCTGGAGGATCGCGGTTCATGGACAGCCTCAGCTACTTAGTGAGGCCCTCTGCAACTCAGTGAGACCCGGTTTCAAAATAAAGAATAAAAAAATAGGGCAGGGGGTGTAGCTCGAAGGTAGAATGCCCCTGGGTTCCATCCCCAGACCCGTAAAAAAAAAAAAAAAAAAAAAGTTGATATCCTTAATATAGAGAGTATCTAAAAATCAGTAAGAAAAATAGTACCTGAACCAAGATAAAAAATTACCCATCAAACAGCTCTTACTTAATGAGGTTTATTAAATGTGAGGAACTATTCAGAGACATTCTTCAAGTATTATCTCTCTCCTCTCTCCTTCCTCTCAATCTCCCTCACTCCTTCCCAGACCCCCTTTCAGAGCACCTATTGTGTCAGAATTCTGATTGCTCCCTCATGGAGCCTACATTCCTCTGTCATCTCTATTTTACTGATAAGAAGGCTGAGACCTGAAGAAGCTCTGGCCCAGTGCACTGATTTCTAGTGAGGATGTCATTTGGTCTTCAAAATACGAACATTCAATTCCCACGGAGAGAAAAGAAAATGGCCCATAAACATAGGGAAATACTTTCACCGGATTAGCCATCAAAGTAAACAATTAAAAAGTAGTTGGGTTTAATTATTGATTTATTTGCTCCTAAGACTGAAATAGATTTATGAGATTGAGATTGATAACAATGAGTTATCTCTTATTGTCTATAAGGTCAGAAGAAATCACTCTCTTAGTCTACAAGTAGGTGTTTATATGTGTATACACACACACACACACACACACACACACATGAGTTTCTGGAGAGTAATTTGGCAAATGTCAAATGCCTCCCAAATAAGTCTAGTTTTAGCAAATCTTTTACAAAATTATCACATAATATAATTTAATTATTCATTATATTATATATTTGTGTGTTTATACATTTTTGATTATCTGAAAGGTATTTGACCTAGAATATACATTGAAGTTCAACTTATAATGATAACATTTTGAAAAGTATTTCGTAAAGTAATCTATAAAGGAAACCTATTCCCTTATTGTGGAAGCCAATGTAGCTATTGAAAATGATAGCATGCATCTGTATTTTTGACATGCAAAAATATTCACTATGTATTAAGTGACCACAGCAGATTACAAAACTAGTTCGTATAATATAATTCTCATTTTTGTAAAAATGAAAATATATTTAGATAAGCATTTTTCATTCTTTTCTGAAAATTCAGAAAGGATATAAAGGAAATATTTAGGATGTTTATCTCAAAGTAGAAGAGTTAAGACTGACATTTTCTTCTTTTACTATATTGTTGGTTTATAACCTTTTGCAATTATCATTATTATAATCAAATAAAACCAAATGTCTGTTATGGGGAAAAGTATGGAAACAACCCCACTGCACTAATCCAGGATCTAGTTGGCTTTGGCGACTATTCCCATAGTGAAAGGCACTCCTTCCAGTGTAGGGACTGGCTTCCTATTGCTCCCATGTCTCCCAAGCTGACCTGTCTTTTCAAGATCTGCCCATTTACTCAGATATAGAGGCTCTGGAGGACATATCTTTCTCTGAGGCAGAACCTACCCAACCTCAGCACAAAGGTGATGCAGAACTTTTTGTTAAGGACCTTGAACTGGAAAGTGGAAAACAGCATAATTTAAACAATATAGCTGTGCAGAGGTGGACCTCCTACTGCCTCCAAGAGGGCTTTCTTTCCTATGGCTCCCCCTTGTTAATTAGCTTAGGTAGTTTTGTTTGTTGGTTTTCTTTCCTCCCTCCTTCCTTCCTTCCTTCCTTCCTTCCTTCCTTCCTTCCTTCCTTCCTTTCTTTCTTTTTCTTTCTTTCTTTTCTTTCTTTTTCTTTCTTCCTTCCTTTCATGGTACTAGGGGTAGAACCCAGAGGCTTTTCTACCTCTGGGCTATACTCCCAGACCTATTTTATACTTTATTTGGAAACAGAGTCTCATTAAGTTGCTGAGAGCCTCACTAAGTAGCTAAAGCTGGCTTCAAACCTGTGCCACCCTCCTGTCTCAGCCTCCCAAGCACTGGGATTACAAGCGTGCGCCACCATGCCCGGCTGTTTGTTGATTTTCAAGAATCATTATTAAATGAGTGGGGCCTCATTTGAGGGGAACTAGTGGGGCAACTTTGGGGACACTGGGAGGGTAAATGCATTGACCATGCAAGCTTACTAGGAGGTGAAGTACCACTTCCAGGGATCAGTGCCAGGCCTCCTATCTGCCTATGAGCCAGACAAGGCTTATATCCATATTACAAAATACAAATGTGAGACAAGAAATAATCCAAGTAAGGAAAATGAAAAGTTAACCGGTAAAAATAAGAGATTAAACAAGTGGTAGTAGAAAGCTAGACTTTTAAGTAGAGAAAGCTGAGAGAGATAAGATTAAAATGGGTAAGAAAAATAATAGGATTTAAAATAACCAATTATAAGGGACCTGGGGGTGTAGCTCAGTCGTACGAGCATGTATGAGGCCCTGGGTTCCATCTCCAGCACTGCAAAGTCAGTGAATGAATGAATGTGAGTGAATGAATAAAATAAAATAATCAGGGATGGATGGTAAGACAATGAAACAAAACCAACATTTTTTTTTTAAGAACAAACTCTTCAAAATAGGGAAGGCCAGGATCTTAGACATTTTAAAAGATAAAATTTGTCAGTGCTCTCTCTTTCAAGTATAAAGGGCACAGACAAATGGTTAGAGAAACACATGTAAAGGATATTCCAAAAATGAAATAGAAGATTACAATGAAGGTTAAAAAAGATTAATGGAAGCAAAGACAACTCAAAAGAAAACAACTGAAGGTAACTTTGTTCAAAGAAAGTTAAAATTATATCAATAGGAGCATTTTCAGCTCCAGTATTATGGCTATCTTAAACCCAGCTGGTAAAAATAAGCAGAGAAAAATAGGCAGACAGCCCAAGGTTTTCATGGGATCATCTGTATTAAGTCCCCAGAATTACCCATGCTCCTCTTCTTCATAGCCATTGTCACGTTAAGTTATCTGGGTAATTATTTGATTTATGTATTTCTTCCTCATGAGACTTCAGGATCCATGAAGGCAGGAGCCTTGTTTCCCAATGTATTCCTGATACCTAGAGGGTGTCAAGTGGTAGATATTTATCGGTTCAATTAAATAATGGCTGAAGCATCTCCCTTAGGCTGTTCTTTGTGGGACAAGGCCTATGGTACTATGACCCCAAGTGTCTGAAAAGGGTGGCACTCAGCAAAGGGGATCTGGCCAGCAGCTACCCCTGCCTTACAAACAAAACCTTTCTGGAGCCCTTGACTTGGGGTCCCTGGAGCCCTTGACTTGGCCATTCACTGATGACCGTGGAAGCAGGGGAGCTAAGCACGGCACCAAGCTTCTCGAGGAGTAGCCCCAGAAGCAAGGAGTCAGGGTCTAGGCACGGTGGCACCCTCTGACTCCAAGAGCAGACTTGCCTGGGTGGTCTTGGAAGGAGAAGCAGCTCAGAAAGCAAGGCCCATCAGGAGGGAGACCGGGGCTCTGGCTTCGACCACGGGGAGAGCCTTTCTTCCCACCACTTACTGTCAGAATAACAGGGTTCCCATTCTCCCGACAAGAAATG
>NC_137796.1:42192585-42250085 GCF_963383645.1 Muscardinus avellanarius
TGAAGTGGGTGGGTGAGTGGGGAGAGGTTATTTAATTTGTTCCTACCCTTGGGGGGAAAAGTCAGTTTTCACCCCAAGCCTCCCCTTAATCTCATAGATGTGGCAGGAGTGGTATTTTGCATTCTTTCTCTCTCTCTCTCTCTCTCTCTCTCTCTCTCTCTCTCTCTCTCTCTCTCTTTCTCTCTCTCTCTCTCATTTGCTTTCTGATAATAATTTTACAAAGACAGTGCCTGACAGCCAGGGTCCCTGGATCTTGATCCTGAAAGGGTGAGAAAGGCTCCCAATGAGATGAGAAATGGTGTGACAGTATAGGCGAAAAGGTAGGTGGCCAAAGAGAAGGGTGGCCAGTAGACCAGAGAGAGTTACGGGCTTCGAGCAGGATGCCACCGCTGCTCTTACTGTGGGATGCAGCTTCTCTCCTGCACCAAGATCAGAAAGCCCCAGCACCAGCCCACCCCGGCTGCCTCTCCACGTGGCTCGCCCTTTGCTCCCCAGAGCTCTTCCTGTTCCTTCATCTCCGTCTTGTCCACCATAGTTCTCACTCTTAGCCTCAGCCTCGGTGTCAGGAGTCAGGCTTTAACTCCAGTCTCCTCTGTCCTCACCTGGATTTGTTATTCGGTCTCTGTGTGCCTCAGTTTTCTCATCTGTGTGATAGGGAGCTGTTATGAGGATGGATTTAGGCCAAACATGGAATGTGTTCAATGAATATTAGTCTTTATTATTATAGATTATACATCATAGTTCTTCCTGTTCATGTTAACATTAGTTCCTATTTTATTGTTATTAATATTACATTCGACTTATTTATTATGTCCTTTTTCATGCATGTTAAACTCCTTTGGGGTAAATATCTCAACTCTAACCTTCCTCACTGGAAGAGTCCCGTGCTGCTGGCATGGACTTAGGTCTCAGCAAGTGCTCTGTAAATGACCGTAGAGCAGTGGAGATACTCAGTGTGCCCCTGGTAAAACAGAGGGGCTTTCTCAGACTTATGTCTTGGCCTCAAACTCATGACGGACAAAGTGGAAGTGGACATGAAATTATTTCCTGGTCTTCCTCTTCCTCACAAAGCCCCCAAAAGTAAAACAAGCAAGCCCAGAAGGGAGCCAGTGAGAACATTACATAGTCTTAGAGATTGGGCCGCTGAGAGGCAGGGCAGGGAGAAAAGGTGGGTTCTGTTGGCACATTTGCTATGGCCTAATTTGCCAAAACCAAGGAGGACCATGAAGAGAATTGGGCCCCTCACTATGGGGTACACGTCAGTGTAAAAAGTTCTGGAAGCCTCCTCTACTGCCCACTGTGCGGCTCTACTCCATGGGGCTAGGTACCTAGTGTATGCACGTGGCACCTGCTCAAGCATTGTACTCGTGCTTACTGGCTGAATTAACTCAGGAGCTATGGGAAGAGAGCATTTAAGCTAACACTGGAGGCCCTGACTGAGAAATGAAGCCAGAAAGTCCAAAGTGTTTTCAGCTACTTGGTTGGAGCTCTTTTTTTCTTTGTAGAAGCCCTACGAAGAAAGCCCGGAGGAGATAATAATGGTGTCTTTCACAGTAGAAAGGTCAACCAACATGTGTTTATTGAGTGACTCTGTGGGCCAGCCCTTCGCTGGGCTTTGTCAGTGATTATGAGACAGGCAAACCCATGGGTCCTCTTCGTAAGCAGGCTGGAATCAAAACACGTGATAAAAATTAGTGAGCAATCCAAAGCAGCATGGCATTGTGTAGAAATGTTGAGGAAGGTCCAGAGGGTGGCAGTGCTGGGGAGGGCAGGCAAGGCTTTGTGATGGCCACAAAGGTAAGATGGTGACAGGAAGCACCTGGGGCGGCAGGAAGAAGGACAGCAGGTCTCCTATGCCTGGAGCGGACGGATGGAGGCCAAGTGTGGTGAGGGACAGAAACTCCCCGGTCCGTCCGCACTGCAGGGAGGATGTGTCACCACCCTCTCGCTCGGGCCCTGCCTCTGAGTCCAGGACGCGGCCCTCAGCTTGCCTGACTCCATCTTTTTCTCTGATCGTGATACTTCCTCCTGAGGCCTCTTTGAAATTTGACTCAGGTTTTGAAGGCACATTTCAGCATCTCTGGATGCAATTTGGTATCATAGCAAAGAATCAAAGGATATTTGCTATCACTTTAAAGAGTGTTTCTTTCCCTCTTCCTCTGAGTACCTGACCCCATAATCATTGCTGGCTTTGAAATAATAGACTCATCATAATTATGGGAATTAGTCTGGAGGCTTCTGCCTTGTTTGCTCAACTGAGGTTAGTAAGGATGTTTTTAGAGGTGGAAAGGGCATCCGGGATCCTCTCGGCTGGGATGGCAAACTCAGAGAGATGCCCACAGGGTGGGGCTGGCCAGGTAGTGAGGATGGGAAGGAGGCAGTGGGGAGGAAGTGCTCACTGCTCAGCTACAACAGCCGAGGCTCCTTTGGACCATGGACCTGGTGTCAGGAAAGAGCAGAATTTCCTAGAAGTTATGAACCCTGACACATGTGAGCGAAATGCTCCAATTTTGTAGATGTTAAAAACAAGTTTAGCATATCAGAACGCTGTGTAAACTGCACCTTCTTCATCTGATTTGGAGTCCTACCTTCACATGCTACAAGAAGTGGAAAAAGAGACCAAAAAAAAAAAAAAATGGCAAATGACTTGGGCTAGGTCATTCAGGTAGTGGGTGTCCCTTTCACCTCCCTGGTCCAGGATCACTGGGTGCATGTCCACAAATATGCCTATTACCTTATAGTCACTCTGTTGCCCACCCTGCCTGCTTCTTTCCAGAACCTTCTGCATGCCCATGGCCAGAGATGACTGGCAGCCTCTCTTGGGCAGTTTTGAACCCATTATACAGCCGTGGGTCACAATGCTGTGGTCACTGGGCAGCTGGCTCAGGAATCCCCCTCTGCAGGTGGCAGAGCAACAGCCATGTGGCAGCCCAGGCAGCACACAGGCCCAGCTCCTCAGAGGGCAGCTTCAGCATTCTTCTGGGGTATTAAAGGAATAGAGCTATAGTTAATGCAGAACTCTTTCTTTGACTTAATTTATTATAATATATGTGGCTAAAATGTAGATCACACTGCTGTTTGGGATCTCCATTTTGATTCCCAAAATTGCAATCATGATAGGTGGATTATAACCGTGCTTTAACATACAGATGAGGAAATGTATTCCTTTGCAATTTCCCCCTAAGGAGAAGTCAGGGGATAAGGGGCAGGGGTTTTGAATAACCTTGCAACATTGACTTGTTTTTCTCAGTTAGAAATTAGCATCGTAGGACTGTACTCACCATGTCTGCAGCACTACCTTGAATATTGGTGCAGAGGGGCTTTCAAAGGGAACAGTTAAAGGATTTTCCATATTAAAAAATTCCCCCAGTATCTAACTGAGCAAACTAGTGTCATCTAGCCAAGTTGGTATTTATTCAGGAAATATTTATTAATTGCCTACTATGTGTCAGTCATCTTGCTAAAGACCAGGGATGCCACAGTAAACCAGACAGACCAAAGAGTTGCTGGGGAGTGAATATCAGGTGGTGCCTGACTAGGTGCGAGCAGGAAAGGGGTGGAGGTAAAGCTGTAGGAGGAAGTTATGAGCAATCTCAGACGGCCATGAGCTCCAGGCCCAGGGAAAAGAACATCCAGTCAGCATCACCTGGATGGAGAGCCAAGTATTCCTCCTCAATCCTGCGGCGCGTGAGGGATGCCTTCAAGAACATATGTCTGTGCAGACCCTTTTCTTGGGCCCAGGAACTCAGCAGAAGTATCGAGGCAGAACGAGCAGCCTCATGTGCTGCCCTGGGGCCTGGACTCTGCTTTCTCCATCAACAAAGGTCCCGGGCCAAGCACTCACCCAACAGTCACACCCTGAGGTCTGTTTGCCCAAATCATGCCAACCTGCCTCCCTCATCCAGCTCTGGGGTGGGGCTCCCAAGAGCCACCAGCTCGCTGCAGGACAGAACTGAGTCTTCATGTGGTTGCTGGGTTCGGGCTGTGTAGGTGGGGACAGGGAAGGGCCTCACTGTAGTGGGGAGTTGTAGACAGCTTTGAGCAGCCCAGGGGACTGACTGGGGGGGCCTTTGGAACCCAAGCCAGTCCTCCTCCTTCTCTTCCCTGGGGGCCAGGCTCTAGCTATGGGAATCCTGCACCCTGTGAGGGAGACCCTGAATAAGCAGCAGGCTGGGGCTCAGGAGAAATGGCTGGACTGGCAGAGGACAAAGGTGAGAATTTCGCTCCCTCAGTAGGGACTGAGGCTGCATAGATACTAGACTTCCTGTGCTGTTTGTTGTCCTTCTTCCAGGTGAGAGATAACACAGGCTCTCCCCTCCCAGACACAGGCCACAGGACTGGGTGTTGGTTCCTACACTGGAAAGGCCATTCAGTGGAGGCTAGTTAAAAGGAAAAGGTGGTCTCCTTAGACTGCACTATCATGAGGGGCCACCCAGGCACGCAACCCTTCAGCCAGTTGCCAGTATTTATTGAGCACCCACTTTGTGCCAGAACATTTTAGAACATTAGAGAAAAACAGATCCCCATCCTAATCGGATATGTAGCTGGGCATGGTGGCACATGCTTGTAATCCCAGCATTCAGGAGGCTAAGATGGGAGCACTGCGGTTCATGGACAAACTCAGCTTCATAGTGAGGCACCTTTGCAACTCAGTGAGACCCTGTTTCAAAAAAAAAAAAAAAAGAGTAGACAGTGGAATGGGAGAGACAGATGTGAAGCAAGTATTCACACATATACAGATTGAGCTGAAAATCCAAAGTTCACAATACTCTAAATTTGCCGGGCGTGGTGGCGCACGCTTGTAATCCCTGCACTTGGGAGGTGGAGACAGGGGGATCACGCTGGTTCGGAGCCAGCCTCGCTGGCTTAAGAGACCCTGTTTCCAAATAAAAAGTATAAAATAGGTCTGGGAGTGTAGCCCGGAGGTAGAAGGGCTTCCAGGAACCCCAGTACCACACACACAAAAAATACTCTAAATTCTGAAACTTTCTGAGTACTGACATGTTGCTATAAGTAAAAAATACCTCAACACCTGACCTCATGTAACACACCTTCAAAACCAGGTACATTAAAAATATTGTATGAAATTATCTTCAGTCTATGTGGATTAGATGTATATAAAACATAAATGAATTTTGTGTTTAAACTTGGGTCCCAACCCCAAGATGTCTCATTGTATATATGCAAATATTCCAAAATTTATATGAAACATTGACAATCCAATTTTTTTTTTTTTTGCGGGTCTGGGAATGGAACCTAGGGGCATTCGACCTTTGAGCTATACCCCCTTCCCTATTTTTAATTATTTATTTTGAAACAGGGTCTCATTGAGTTACAGAGCTACTAACTAAGTAGCTGAGGCTGTCCACAAACCATGATCCTCCTGTCTCAGCTTCCCAAATGCTGGGATTACAAGTGTGAGCACCACGCCCAGCTAGTCTGATCTGTTTTGAGTGAGGGATACTCAGTATGTACTAAGCACACACTCTGGCAGGTAAAGTTCTAGGATGAATGAGCCAACCTGAAGTAGTTGAGAGGTTCAGAGAATATCTTGCCAAGCAAGAGGCACTGAAGCTCAAGAATAAGTGGAATGAATCAGGCAGGTGCGGGGCCTGGGGCTGGTCTCTGGGTGTTCATCTTTCAGAAAGATGGAAGCATGTGCTGAGATTCTGAGGTCTCACAAAGAGAAATTCTCACTGGGTGGGCCAGTAGAGCTGGTATCGGATTTTCTGGTGTCCTGGGGATGACTGGACAGCCCTAGAGCAACAGGGGTGGGGTATGGAAGCGACATCTCCTTTGCCCTCGTTAGGCATCAGGGAGGGACATTGCCAGGAGGGGTCACAAGCAATGCCTCTCAGATCACATCATGGTCCGTCATTCCTACAAACAAACAGCTCTTTCTCAATATTGGGCTATTCTTTGCTGACAGTGCATAGGCCTGTAAGGGGTTCTCTCAGGTGCAGACTCCTTGTAAGCAGGACTCAAAGGCCCTGTGACCTGTACAGCTGTGGGAAGCCAGACATCTGGATGAATGGGGCATGTGGGGGAGATGCTGAGAGGCAGCTCCCCATTGTCCTTTGACCATGTCACCTGGATGGAGCTCAGGACAGCGAAGCCTGAGTTAGTGAGACTGCCTCCTCCCCTTCTCCCCATCATGTCCCTAGGTCCTGCTCCCCTTCCCCTACATTATCCCCAGCTCTTCCTCGCCCCACGCTACCCCCTCACCTACTCATCTCAAAGAGATGTTTGGAGGACAGGTGCCAAATGAGCTGTAAGTTTTGGGTTAAGCGTGTGGGAGTGTACAGACTTATTTTACCTTGCCTTCCCATCGCAGGGGGCTGGGCAGCATGTGAATCTTACCTGTAATGTGCAGGGGAGGGGCCAACCTTGGGGAGCCTTATACCACCCCAGACTCCATTATATGAGTTATCCCCTGCTGGCCTATTCTGCTTCATCTGTCTGTGTTTTGGACCTTGTAGGTGGGGCAAAGGGGACTCCAAGTTGGGAGTCTACCAGACAGATGCATTTGCCTCTCATTAGCACCAGGAATTGCAAAGTAAACCCTGTTGTTCCAGTTTTACAGGCAGTTTTGGGGGCTGAGCACACTGAGGAAGGCTTTCAAAATCATAGTTTAGAAGTGGCAGTGCCCAGTTGTAGCCAGAGCTGGCTTCAGCAGAGCCAGCACTTTCCCGTTTTGCCCAACAGCTCTGCAGGATTAAAATGTATAAAGCTCTTGGAGTTGCACTACTTGGACTTCAGAAAACACGTAGATATCTTTGTGATAAGTACCATTATTCAATTATCCAGTTTTACAAGCAAGGAAACTAGAGTTCATGAAGCTTAGCAGTTTGCTCAGGATGATGGAGCTGGTACCAGCAGCGTGTAGACTGGGATTCAGATCTTGAAGTCAAACCTCAGTGTTATGAGCTGGCCCATTCAGGAGGAATGAAAAGCTGCTGTGTGTCTCCCTGTGGTTGGGAGAGGGGTGTCTCTGTGCATTTCTGGGGACTATATCCACACTGTTCAGCTACCCACAGATCTCTCTCTCTCTCTCTCTCTCTCTCTCTCTCTCTCTCTCTCTCTCTCTCTCTCTCTCTCTTTTTCTCTCTCTCTTCTCTCTTTCTTTCTCTCTCCTCTCTCCTCTCTTCTCTTTTTCTCTCTCTCTTCTCTCTCTTCTCTCTCTTCTCTCTCTTCTTTCTTTCTCTCTCCTCTCTCTCTCTCTCTCTCTCTCTCTCTCTCTCTCTCTCACACACACACACACACACACACACACACACACAAGCAGGGCTGCTAGAACTTGTTCACTTCTTCAGGGGTCTTTGGAGGACATACTCATCTTGTTTCAAAAGTTCCTTTTACCTGGTAAGAATGTTTTTAGGCGAGTCTATGGGATCCTCAGAGCTTGGACTTTTCCCTTTGAGAAATTTGCCAACATTTGGTATTTTATATGTGATTGTAAGAAGAACACGCAAGCTTGACTTCCCTGCCTGAAACAGTTACCCAGGTAGCTGGCCCTGGAGCTAGGACTACTCCATCTATCCACACACCCATTTCCCGTGTGTTTTGGGTGAACATTAGCTGAAGGCCTATTATGTGCCAAGTGTGCAGAACAAAGAATCCCTGATCCTCTGTACTTATCAGGCTAGAAGGAAAGCTAGTGTCAGAGAAGGACAAAACACAAACCTTACTTTGTCAGAGAAGCCAATTGAGAGCCCGCTAGGGGTGGGACTATCTGCAGTTATAACTGTGTAGGATGTAGTTTGATTTATAATTGAGTAAGATTATGAGTATGGCTACATCAGAGGAAAATGAAGTTTTCTGTCAAAAACTACCAGAAATAAATTTATTCTATTGCCAATTGCTACAGGGAAAAATAGTGAAAACTTTGCTGAAAGCATGACAGTTATGTTGACTAAAGTTTGCTGCCCTTTAAGCAGCCTGAGACCTCAGCCTTGCTGGCAGGGGTTGGGGGGTTGGGGGTGATGTTGGCTCAGAAGGACCACTCAGAGGGCCCTGGCTCTGTCTGTCATTATTCTGCAGGTGTCAAGACAGGGGACAATGAGCCTTCTCTGCTGTCTCTTTGGCTCTTTTTCTCTGTGGCCGGAGCCAAGGCTGAAGGTTTTGTCTAGAGAGACCCACATCTGGGCAGCAGATCTCCAGAAATACCCATGTGTCATGTCTGATTGGCAGATATGGGTAAATGCTGCTGCTGCTGCTGCTGCTGCTGGTGATGATGATGATGATGATGATGATGATGATGATTTTTTCTAATATTTACATGTCAAATAAAATATCATCATTTTTATAGTTTTTTATAGTTCAGTATTTATTGAAAATAATTTAAATAAATCAGTGATAGTGTTCCTCTGATAAAGATTCTCAAATTAAGAGGCTAGGTAAGTACATGGAGCTCAAAAATGGCAGTAACTTCAGAGCTGGCAATTGACACTTGTTTTCTGCCACTGTTTACTCTTCAATAAAAAATGCATATTTACCATAGCAACCTCCTGATCACGTGGTACCCTATCTTACACGCTACCTTCTAAAACAGAATAGCTTCTTAAAGAAACACACATAGCCTAATAGGCATGCTTTTCAGATGCAAAAATGTGTTCTTTATAAAGAAGCCCTCTTTCCTGGGATTTAATGCTAATAAACACATCATTTTTGTAGAAATCATTTTACTCTCATGTCTTAAATTTTAGAACATTCATTCTGGAAGCCTAAATAAAATTACTCTTGGAGGGGCTTTTGATTATTTTAATATAGACATATATATGTGCATGTACACGCATGCATTTGCACACACACACACACACACACACACACACATACACACACACACTAAGCGGCAGTCATTAGTATCATCTGGAAGGGAGTTTGGTGTAGATTCTAATGACCTGCCGCTTCATCTGTGATTAAAGATTGTCATCTATGCGAAGCTCAATTGCAGGCTGAATTGTTTTTTGCCGTTAACTTGGGAGAATTGCCTGTGTTGTTAGAGCTTTGAAGGAACTGCTCTAACCTGGACTTCCCAGGGAGGGGACTTGCCTCCTTATTCCAGATCTCTGAATACATCTCATTCCAAAGAGCTGGTGGGAGGTGGGAGGGGAGAGCCCTGTGGCCGCAGGTCCCCCCATGGCATCCTTGTTTGGCAATATTCATAGTAAAGATCAATATTACTTGGCACCTAGCCTGGTTAAGTGAGGTGCGCACACAGTTGCTTGAGGTAGGGAAGATTGTGACCAACCCAAACCTTGGAGAGAATATGTAATCTGCCCTGAATTACATAACTAAGAATTGGCAGAACTTGTGATTTATTTTTTGTTGTTTTTGTTTCTGAAATGCTAGGGATCGAACTCAGGGCCTCCCATATACTAGGCAAGTGCTCTTCCACTGAGCTACACCCCTAACCCTAGAACTTGGTTTTGACTAGATGTTTTTTGGTTGCAGAACATTCTCTACTTATTTCACAGTTTCAATCTATGTATCACATTTAACTCTGGAAGTTATAGGAGTTACAGGGGTGAGACAGAATAATCGTTGGAGAAGGGGACAAAGAGTAGTACCTTTTCCTCCATATGTTCCCCAGAGATTCCCAAACAGCCTCAATGTCAGCCAGATTTTTCTGGAACTCCCTTCACACCCCAGTTTTTGCCTGAGTTTGGCAGCCTCACACCCCTGTGCTGAGCTGAAATCAGGGCTGAAGTGCCACAGGTCTTTGCAGATGCCACAGCCCCAGGGAGGG
Source organism: Muscardinus avellanarius (assembly GCF_963383645.1). Taxonomy (NCBI): domain Eukaryota; kingdom Metazoa; phylum Chordata; class Mammalia; order Rodentia; family Gliridae; genus Muscardinus; species Muscardinus avellanarius. The sequence continues at coordinate 42,202,334 of NC_137796.1, forward strand.
GCTGTGTGGCTGGGATGAAGCTGTGGTCATTACTCCTGGGAGGGGGGGTCATAACAGGGCCTGGTGGATTTTAGAAATTCCTTTCAGCCACATGTAAAGTAGTATGAAAAACAAGAACATATTGTGAGTCTTTTATGCTTAATGGCTTTGGGGAGAAATCCGATTGTGAAGTGAGGCAGGGCTGTCTGCGGCAAAGTGGCACTGTGACCTGAACTCAGCGGAGGAGGGCTACCCAGACCCCTGCCCCAGCCAGCCAATCCAACTGCAGCCTGCACAGGAGCCGTTTCATAATTATCCATCATGGATGCCTCTGTGCTGCCTTAATAGATTATTTAAAATGGTGCATGTGTCTCCAATGCAACCTCAAGTAAGCCCCGAACTACACATACATACAAGCTGGGAGAGGTAATTGCTTATCATGTATCTCTTTGTTCCAGACACTTTTATAAAAGAGTATGTATTATGTATGGTGTGACCTTCAAATGTCAGGAATGTGTTGTGCAATAAACTGTCAATATTTGTGGTTATAAGGTACTAGATGACTTTTACAATAATTGGAACGGCTATATTAAAAGCTTGGATCACTCAGCTGGTTAAAGAGAAAGGCACAGGCCAGTGTTCATCAGGGACTTGCCTCTGCCAACTATTAAATGAAAGATATTGCAAGGTGCTTAAGATGTCTTCTTTGTTTAAAAAAGAATATGGCAAAACATGTCTCCAGGGGAGGCGTTATCTCCAAATCATCCTCTTCTTTCAATGTGTGGGATTCCCAGGAGAAAACTCAGCTCCACAAGTTATGGCGACTGACCAAATGCATTTTAAAAAAGATTGGTCCGGATTGTTCTCAGTGTCATTTAGGTAAGAATTCCTGCTGTTAGATCTTCAGTCTTCTCTCTCCCCCACCCCCACCCAGACAGGAGGGGCTATAAATTATCTTAAGAGGATCTTAAAAGCAATAGTTTTTTTTTAAAGAAAATAAATTATGTAGAAATCTTTTGAGAATTTATGCTTTACTGAAAACAAAACATTCTATACTTTTTTCTTCTCTTTTTAGAGAGAGAAAGGAGTACTTAAATTTTGAAAAAAGCAAGGCATAACAAATATTTTAGAATAATGATAAGAGCAATTGGGTTATTGATTACTTTTAAATTATCTGGTTTACTTTACTCTTCTATGGATTAATGTCTCTTTGTGCATATGTGAGGCCATTTCGTCATGTGGCAATGAGATTTTTTTTCAGTACGCAATTGAGTAATACTGCCTTATTGAGCAATGCACCTCTGTCTTCTACAGACCTTGCTTGTGGCCTTGCTGATTAGAATTGTGAACTGATGGTTCCTTTCACCTAGATGGAAAGGGAGAGAGGGAGGGAGAGAGGGAGAGAGGGAGAGAGGGAGAGAGAGAGAACGCATGCTATCCCAAGGCAACCTCCTCCAGGAAGCCTTCCTGGACATCTTCAGCCTTCCCCCTACTCTGTTGGCCTCAAACTCCAGCCCCCGAAAGCTCACACTAAGCACTTTGAAACATTTCCAATATTTTGATGGTATTGTAGGCCATTTCCTCAAACACTAATCAAAGTAGCTTCCTTCTCACAGGAGCTGGTCTTTGTATCTGTGTTCCAATTCTCTCCGTTCTATGATTCTTATATTTTTTCCAGAGTGTTTATTGAGCACTGACTAGGAGCTGAGAACTTGCCAAGAATATACCATTAAACAATAGTAACTGGCCCACTTTTCCTTCGCTGCTTTCTAGACTGGGGCCAGAAGTAAACATTTCAATATTCAGGTCAACTATAATCTGCAAGAGGGCTGCATCTTATGAAGAAACCAAGGATAGAGTGATGATGAGAGCTAGGACTCAGGAAAGGAGATTCCTTCCTCTGACAGCATGCTCAGCAGTGCCTCCCAGGGAGGTACCCTTTGGAAGAGAGCTTGACTAGGAAGGCTCCTTGTGAATTCTGGAAAAAGAGTTCCATGTGGAGGGGTTCCAGGAGCAAAGTCCTATACTGGGAATAAGCCCTAGAGGGCTTGAGGGGAACAGAAAGATGGAGGCTGGAGCAGAGTCAGGGGATGGAGATGGCGTCAGAGCAGTAGTGGGGGCCCTTAAAGCAGGGGTTTGGGGTATCTTGATGAGTTGGAGGTGATTTTAAAGAGCAATGAGCCCAGTCTCCAGTCTCTCTCAGTAGATGGCAGCTCCCACAGCTATACTTTAGATTCATCTTTCTGTCTGCTTCCCCTCACCAAGGCCAGATTCATTCATGGACAATCTTACTCTGTCCAGCGTTCACCCTGGTGATCTCTGGGATGAGCTCTGTTCTCTATGAACAGGCCAAAGAGAAGAGAGGGGTATCAGAGCCTAAGGGATACATGAAATCTGATGTCCCAGGTAGATTCTGTGAACCCCACACTCTGCCTCTTATGTTCTTGGTCACAGTTCCTGGGCTGCCTAAAGGCCAGTCAGAGCCAAGCCCTGGGGCCACAGAGAGGCAGCTTGAGTGTTGTAGGGGCTACTGTCAACAGCAGCATCCACAGTACTGAGGAAAAGAGCCCCATGTGTGGCCCGATCATCAGCAGGTTAGTTCCTCCCCAGTGATTAAGAAAGAGTTCTGGGCTTGGTGTAACCAGAAACACACTTGGCCCACAATGCTCAATTTTAAAGCCCTCACGTATTTTAAGGGAAATTTCATCCATGTGTTTCTGATTCATTTTCACTTAACTCATCAAAATGTTGCTCTAGAGAAGCTATTTGAAATCCTAGTATTTTATATTTTCTCTCTTTAAAAAAAAAGTTTTAGCCTTTTAATTACCATTTCCCCAATTCTGGACATCCTATCTTGCCAAAACCAAATTGAGCTCTGCTAAATTTCCAGTTTGTGTTGAGGGCGGGAAATGATGAGGTAGAGAACATTTAATCTCTATACCTCACCTGTTTTAGGCCCAATCCTGTCCCCTGTTCCTGATAATAAAAGCTGGTTATTGTCTTCTTAAGAGTGGGCATCCTCTTTTTCAAAAGCTTTCTATTTAAACAAATGTTTTCACTAATCCATATGAATGCTTAACTGCTTAGGCTGACTATATATGGCCATCATAAAATTCAAACTTTGATGAAACAATAGAGACAACACATTCATACTGACCCAAGGAATGGGTTACGTCTTCCAAGAGCTAAATAGAATTGTTTACAGCAAAGTTACAATCTTTAGACATACCATTAATTTGAAAATCATGTTTAAAACCAAAAGGAGCCTTTGCCTTGACCTTGAATATTTACTGCCATGATCACTACTTTATTGGTTCCTGTTAAATTTTTAAATTTTCAAAATAAGGGAAAGTGCCATCTGAGGCATTAGTTATTTAGCACCCCTGAAAAAGATTGTTAAGCACTGGTACATGTGGGCAAAACATTAAAGAGATGTGATTTTTCGGGATCTCAATGAACTGCCTCCCCCCTGTTTAGTCTACACAAATAGATTTTTTCTCTATTAATGAAGTGAGAGCCATACTTTTGAGATCTCTTTGCACAGGGTCAACTTTCAGAATTAACTGACAAATCTTCTGGGAAAACACATTTACTGTTATGTTAGAAGTTCCATAGAAATTAAAATACCATGGCATTTTGTGCAATAAAGTTGTAAATGGCCAGGTTTACAGAGAGCACTGTTCCCATGTGAGGTTGCTGGTGTAACTCTCCATTCTATGCATGGATTTTAGCACCATTATCACCATCATCAACAACATTATTATCTTTATACTGTTTTTAAACAGAAATCTTTACAAAAGAAAGGTACTCTTTAATGTACAAAGAGCCAGACGACCTAGAAGTCAGGATGAGATGAGAAGTGAGAATACAGGCACAAATTTAAAAGATACCTCTGTTTCTGTTCCTTCTTTTGTTTCCTACTACTTCTTTGGGTCTCTATCTCTGGCTCTTACTGCTTCTTCCTATGAACGAAGGAGAACACCTGTAAGTTTTACTATTCTTAGTCAATTTCTGACCATGCCCCACAACAGTGACCCTTCAGATATCCACGGCTCAATGTCACCAAGATTTATTTCTCATGCCTGCAAAGTCTGATGTGGGTCATCTCCCACCCATCTGGTGGCTCAGTGGCCTCCACTTTATGATTCTGCCATCTCAAGCCTGTGTGCAAGGTCCTGCAGCTGGGGAGGAGGCACAGGCTTACTCATTCCTCTGCATAAAGGATTATTTGTTGGCCATTATTTGTTTGTCAGCTTAGTACAAAGAAATTTGGAAACTCTAGGGATCCGTGAGATATTCAAGGAGCATTTACTCTCCCTTTATTTTTTTATTTTTTATTTTTATTTTTTGGTGGTACTGGGGGTGGAACCCAGAGGCTCTCTACCTCTGGGCTATACTCCCAGACCTATTTTCTATTTTATTTGGAAACAGGGGCTCACTAAGTTGCTGAGAGCCTCACTAAGTAGCTGAGGCTGGCTTCGAACCTGTGCGATCCTCCTGTCTCAGCCCCCCAAGCGCGGGGATTACAAGCATGCGCCACCACGCCGGGCTTACTCTCCCTTTAATACTTTGTCTTTTCCACCTATCCCTGGAAACACATTCCAGGTTCTGGAGTGAGGCCAGGGTGGGGAAATGAGTGACCTAGAATGAGGCAGTGGGCAGAGACAGTAGAAGGTGGGCTAGCATCACAGGATCACAGGAAGCCTGAGTCTAAGGAGCCCAGGAGGTTCAGCTCCCCTGGGTGAGAAAGACATGAAAGGCCAGGGGAGGAGTCAAGGGATGTGCCTAGGGACAGCCGGGCATTAGTATCCAGGAGGAAAGGACTTCATCTCCTAACTCTTGAGACAGCATTCTAGGCAAACAGCCTATTTTAGTATAGCAAGAAAGCTCAGTATTTTATATGTGTCTGAACTTTATCTTTTGAAGAGTTATTTGTCTTTCCAAGCATCTCCTAAAATTGTGGGTCTGTGATTCAGTTGATGATGACAATTCTAAAGATTATCCATGGCCATTTTAACCCCCTGGCCCTTCCTTAGCCCACATCTATAGGCCCCTTCCCTGGGAAGGTATGGACCTTAATGTCATCTTGACCTAGGCCAATCTTGCCATACATTTGGAGGATTAATTAGAACAAACAAATAAAATGGTAGAGTACATGGTTTCTGACCTTGAAAAGATGAAATTAGGAAGACCTCTTAACCTTAATATCTTCTTACCTTCAAATAATATATTTGGGGAGCAAAACTTGAAAGTTTTTGGAGATTCTATCTATCTATTATCTATATTTCTATCTATCTATCTATCTATCTATCTATCTATCTTTCTATCTATCTAAGCAAATAAGTAATTTCAGCTTGTAGGTACAGGAGAAAGCTGGCAGTGTTGTTGAATTTTACTTCATTGGTTCTAGTCTGAAACTGTTGGGAGTATTGCAAATACAGCTTGAGCCTCTCTGGAATATTATTTGTGGCATTCATTTCTGAAGAAATGGTTCATTGGCATCAAGAAAAGAAAAAATGTTCACAGGAACTATTTCTCAGCCATTTCTCCATCACATAGGGGTCCAGAGCGCATCTAAGATGAGGGTATATTGGGCAAAGATGTGGCTCTCTGCCTGCAGCCACATGTCCTCACTCTAAGTATGGCTGTCCAGAATCAGATGGTAAGTTCAAGGCTGTTGCCTGCCTGATGTACACTTTCAGTCTACCCAACATACTTAGAGAAAGTGTCTGATAGGAGGGAAAAGAGCGACTGCAAGTTGGAGGTAAAGAAATTTTAAAAACCAACCTCAAACTAATCTACAAATAGTCTGACAAAGCATCACAGAAACAACCCTTCTTATGTATCTTTCTTTCTACCACCTGCTCCCTGGAGGGTGTGAGGAAGAACCAGTTTGTAGCCAGGCCCAGTGATTGCCTTCTGCTGTCCAACTGTGTGGTATGGCTGACCAAGTGATGGGAGTTGGTCTTGCAGTTTGCAGAGAAACAGGTGCGATCCCTTTCACAGTCTCCAGAGAGAATGCATTAAGAGCAGTGCATCTTCCCCTCTGAATGTGACTCTTGTGCTCTTGGTGGGGCTGGGCCTGTTTAGCACACATCTACTCACCAGCACCCATCCAGGCACCGGCTTGGACTCATGCACAGGCCCCAAGAGAGTGTGCTGGGCCAGAGCTTCCCAGCCTTCGCTGTACTCAGCCTCTCTGGACACTTCCTGGGACCACCCACCATTTCCCTTCATCATCACTCGGAGTTTGTTTTTCTAGGAGGATTAGTCTAAGAGTAAACTCCATGGGCCTTCTGGTCCTCCTAGAGAAAGCCATTTCTGTGTAAAGTGAAAATTAGACTCTTAAATCTGCAAAGAAAGCTGTTTATCTTACAAATTTATTCTTTTTATTGGGCCACACATATCCAAGATAAAAAGATAAAAGGCAAACAGAGGCCATCACGTAGAATGACATATAGTGAGACAGAGCTCATCCCCAACTTCTATAAAGCCTTCCAGAGCAGATGTCAGCCTCAGCTCCATATTTATCTAGAATGTGCTTTGGGCAAGCCCACCCCCCTCCAAAAAAAAAGCTCCAGGAGAAATACGCCCTCCATTATCCCTCTGTTTAACAGCTGCTGCCTTGCTACCACTCACAAGAGGGTGCTGAGCTGGGGGAAGAAGCTTCTGGGTAAAGAGACAGATCATGGAGCAAGAGATCCTGCAGGAATTCATCTTCAAAAGTGTGCAGCTGGCCAGGCGTGGTGGCACAAACCTGTAATCCCAGTGCTTGGATTATAAATACTTGGGATTTCATGGAGGATTGCAGGTTTGAGGCCAGTCTCAGCAGTGAAGAAGTCTCAGGAACCTAGTAAGACCCTGTCTCAAAATAAAAATTTAAAAGGGCTGGGGAGCAGCTCAGAGGTAGAATGCCCCTGATTTCATTCCCCAGTATCCACCCCATCCCAACACACATACCTCTGCACCCTCCTACCTCTAACCTGAAGCCAACATCTGCAACTCTTCAGTCCTGCTTATTATTCAAGTTGACAGTCATTGGCCTCTGACCTTTTTTTAAAAATTTTTTTGGTGGTACTGGGGTTCCTGGAAGCCCTTCTACCTCTGGGCTACACTCCCAGACCTATTTTATACTTTTTTATTTTTGGAAACAGGATCTCTTAAGCCAGCATGGCTGGCTTCGAACCTGCGCGATCCCCCTTTCTCCGCCTCCCAAGCGTGGGGATTACAAGCGTGCGCCACCACGCCCGGCTGGCCTCTGATCTTAAATTGGGTGTCTTAACTGTGTTTCTGGTGACACTTGGACATACTTGCTTAAGTTGACTTTATGATACCAGTTAAAGAAAGGCTGGGTACTATGTTGGGGAGAGGGGGACTCAGCATGCCCTGGGGTGGGCTAGGTGGGTTTAGAGAAGGAAATGGTATTTCAACTGTTTGAACCTAGGTTGGCTGACTTAGAATTGACATTTGGCTATCTCTCATCTGGGCTGTTGATAAATTAGCACTGGAGCAGCCCCTGCTCCTCTCAGCCTGCACTTACTTGGGTGGCTACAAATCTAGCACTTTGGTGGGCTGAGGTGACAGACTTTGAATTTTTGATGCAGATGAGCCTTGTCCTCTTATTTGTGCAAAATAATGAGAAAGAAATTTGGGTAATTATACCTTTCAAATAGGTCTTTCAACAATGACTGGAAAAGTTGGGAAGATTAGAAGAAAAAATAGGCTTTCCATGAACTTCTCCAGGGTAGTGATCTGGTCCTACATGGTCCCAATTCAGAGAGGATGCTTCAAGTCAAAGTGCTTCCACAGTTGCTTGGAGCCAATGTCCAAATAAGAATAAAGTGTGTTTCCTTCACCTTGTTCATGGTCTATAAGTCTGTCCCTTTTGGCCGTTAGCAGAAAGTACCAGGAACGGATGTTGCAGAATGAAAGCAATTTGCATTTTCCATTGCTTGGAAGGTACAAATCTTATTTATTCTTATCGCTGCTGCAGAACTCACAGATCTGCTCATTATCCCAGAAGTTTTCCCTTGCTCTCATAGTGCGATTTACCACGAGGCCTAGAGGGTGGGCTGGAATCTGTGGCAAGGACCCTGGTAGCCTCAGGAGCAAGGACTCTGTGCCAGGCCGCCAGCTTGCAGCTCATGGGAAGCCCATGACTCAGGAAGAAGAAGCGGGTCCAGAGGTGGTTTTCTGGCCTCCCCTCCTTGGAGACACAGATTCTCAACTCCTGTCCTGCTCCCCTGGTTGTCGCCTCTGCGGCAGCATGATGTCAGGCCTTGGGTGTTGCAATAACATATCCTCCAACCACTAGATATTTTCACAGTTTTATTTACTATTATGTCCCATCATTTCTGTGCAGAAGGCAGCCGTATGTAAATTTTATTCCATTTTCTAATGGTTTGGGTTACATAACAAATAACAGCAGGAAGGAAAATTTGTATTGATACTTTACAGAGGAACTTCTGAAGTCACTGCACGGAGATTTAAATGCAGTGCTCTAAGTTTATGGGAGTTCTGCAGCTGAGTTTCTGCACATGACTTTGAATATGTCACTATATGTTTATCATGGGCTAATTGTGGAACCACATTTCCATACTTTTTCTTCTCCCTTTCATGCGATTACACCAGGCAGCAATGGATACAAGACTCTACAAGGAAGAAATGATCAGTTTTGGATAATTTCCTTTCCTGTCCCAAAATAGCTGTATGTCTGCATGTTTTAGGGAATCAGCTGAGATTCTTTTTTTCCCCTCTCATTTGTTGCCGGCTATAATGCAAATATGATTTTGATCCTATAGTGAACTCTCTACCTAGTCCTTATTATAAATTAATCAGATTCAACAAACACCCACATTTTTAAACTTTTGAAAAAAATATTTAATAGGAACTAAGCAAAAGAAGAAATCAAACCAGCTGCTGACACAGCTGTTTCTTCTCTTGTTTAATTCAGTTCAATATAAAGGTACCATATGCTGCTTAAAATGATGATAGGAAAGATGAAATAATTTAAGAGAATAACAAGAAAATACATGAATTGTCAGCATTCTGTCAGATTTAAAGAATGAAATAGACAGGTGTAGTATTGACATGTTTAACTTTGTGTGGTGTTAGCAGTTTTGGTGTGAACAACTTCTGACATGTGCTGAAGTGATGTGAGAATGTTTCTCCTCCTGCAGACATTGGAGAGGAGGCTGGGAGATCCACTGGCGTCCAGCAGCCGGCACTGCTTCGCGACAGGAGCCTAGGCTCGGCTATGAAGGACTGCCCATACTGTGGGAAAACTTTCCGGACATCCCATCACCTTAAGGTCCACCTGAGGATACACACAGGTGAGAGATCTGGGTGCATCTGGGGGTACAGCTCAGAGAAGAAGGAGGAAGCACCCCTCCCCATATGGCCATATTTCTCCTCCTGGTCACCAACTGTGTTGGCCAATAACACTGGAATGTTCTCCATGGATTGTCTTTATGCCACTGGGTGGTTTAATAATGTCCCCAATTTCCTGATGTGTTGTTTAATGGTCACCCTCCCAAATGGCACAGGCACGCAGACATACATCTCTTGTGGTCCAGGCCTGAGACACTGATGCTTTGTCTGAGCTCCGGGCATTATGCTGATGGTGTCCTTCAAGGCAGCACCTCCCTACATCCCCTCATGAACCAGGACTCTTTTGTGTGGAAGGGACCCAGATTGACTTCTTTTAAGTATAGAAGGGAATGGGCTGTCCTCTACGTGTCCAGGAAGTCTGGCTTTTGATACAGTATGGAATGCCAGACCATCACTGGCCTGGGCAGATGGAGTCAGCCTTTTTAGAGTGCATAAAGTGGAGGTTGGCTAGCTGTCCACTGTGTCTGCTCAAAAGGGGAAATGGCTGCTGGACCACTCTGGTCATTTCTCTTGTTTTGGCATCTTTCTAGCCCCTTGAAGTGGGAACTTATTTTGGGTTCTCTGCCTTGAACCAGCCTTCATCCTTTTTAGCTTTTCTGCTAGTTGTTTGTACATTGCCAATATACAAAAAAATCCATCTGCGATATGGACACCTCCATTTTCTTTGATTTCTTTCTTCTGACACTTTATCTATTTGAGTATGAGCTACTTCAGAGGATAGACAAATATGTCATCTATTTTAAAAAATAATTGTGGTCTATTTCCCAAGGAATCAATAATGCTCGGGTTGTGCAGAGATATTGAATACATGCTGGCCTTGTGAGCATGGTATGGTTAAAGACAAGAGCCCCTCACAGCAAAACCTACCTGATTCCCACAAATCTCCCTTACCCTGAGAGGAGCCCTGGTGACGTTGGACCACAGGCTGCCCCCCTCACAGATAGCCTGGGTGTAATGAACATCATCAGTGCCTCTGCCTGTCTTGGAGCATGCCATCCCAGGCCACACAAGGATCTTTTAGAGCTGTGTACCAGGTTGACCACTCTCCCAGAAGTTCCCTGCCATCTGATTCTCTCCTTCCCCCAGCCCATTCTTCATCTTAATTCCTTTTATGAAACACTTTGCCTTCTACTTGTCCAGCACAGACTGTCTGTCTATGCTGTAGGACTGTCCCTGCCTGGGATGTTTTTCCTCCATGTGATCACTGGGGACTCAGCTTGAATCTGATCCATTTAGAGACGCCATCCCTGACCACCCTGTGTAAAATCTCCCCCATACTCTCTCTTCATTTTCTTCCTAAAATTAATACATTTTGAAATGATCTTCTTTGATTCAATTTTCATTTCCTTACATATTGTTTGTCTCCCACCAACCAGAGCCTAAGATTTGTTAGGGTAGCAATCGTGTTAGTCCTCTTCATTGCTATCAGTTCAGTAACTCCAGGACCTGCAAGAACACTTTACAACTAGTAAGAACACGATGAATATATTTGAAAGGCTGAATGAAAGAACAAACTAGAATAGCTGAGTGGGCCTCCATCCACCGTCCCGGCACTGTGCAAGGTGACCAGGGGTCAAGTGCAGTAGATGATAGGGTTCCTCCTCTAGTGAACATAGGAACCCATCAGAAGCCACACCATGGCAGGTTTAAGTGCTAGGTTCCTGGGGACCCAATGGAATGAAAGACCCCTTCCCCAGGAGCCCAGGGGAACTCTCTGAGCGCCTGCCATAGGCTCTTTGCCTGACATGTGTGCTCGGCTTGCTCCTTCCCCTTCAGGGTTTGATACCCAATACCCAATACCCATTCTTAGTGAGACCTTCCTGCCCACCCATTTGGCAGTGCGCTCCCCACCCCACCAGTACTGTCTATCCCCTGCTTTTCACTGAATGCTTTTTCTCCATGGCTCTCCACCCTTCACACAACATATCATATGTTTACATGTTGTTCTCCTTTCTCTCCATGTACTGGAGTGTGAGCTCTGTGAGAGCAAGGCTTTTCTATATGTTTTTTCAACTGTGTCTTCAACCTCTACAACAGAGAAAGTGTTTGCTGAATGAACGAACTAGTAAGTGAGTTATGAAAGTGACCAGGCTCACGGGGAGTCATCTCAGACATCTGGGTTCTCAGGGGTCACAATGTCTATTTTCCTCTTCAGGTTGGAGCTAGTGTCTTCTTAAATTGTGGTGGTAGCCGTGGGGAGACCTACCCATGGGGGCACCCATTGGGCTGTCTGCAGGAAAGTGGAAGCCAGACCAGGCCTATCTTGCGATTCTGTGCTTTCCTGGGATATGAATTCAGAGTCCTGGGTTGGTTTCTGGGTGGGTGTTGGCTCACCCTGGCTGAGGCTACTCTTGCAAAGCAAAGGGCTCCCAGTGCCTCTCAAGAAGGAGTGCCTCTGACCCTGTGGGCTCCATCATCATCAGCCTGCCCCGGGCACCCAGAGTAGACACTGCACAGCTCGCTTCTGGACAAGCTGCACTGAAGTTGTGAGAAGTCTGGTGAACCCAGATGGAAGCAAATGCATGCTGCTTTCTGCAGGTGTGTGTGTGTGTGTGTGTGTGTGTGTGTGTGTGTGTGTGTGTGTATGTGTGGTGTTGGGATTGAACCCAGGGGGATTCTACCTCCAAGCTACATCCCAATTTTTTCTTTAGTTTGAAACAGGATCTCACTAAATTATGGAGGGCCTCACTAAGTAGCCTCCCAAGTACTAGGATTACAAGTGTGCACCACCATGCCTGGCCTGGCTTTCTACAGTTTTTTTTTCCCCCCCGTACTGGGGACGGAACCCAGGGCCATTCTACCTCTGAGATACACCACTGCCCTATTTTTTATTCTTTATTTTGAAACAGGGTCTCACTGAGTTGCAAAGGGCCTCACTAAATAGCTGAGGTTGTCTGCGAACTGTGATCCTCCTGTTTAAGCCTCCCAAATGCTGGGATTACAAGTGTGCTCCACTTTTCTTTTTGCAGTTTTAAACCTTGAGAAAGATTTATTTATTCTTCCAAATTTTGGCTTTGCAAACTGAGAGAGGCAAGACAGGGCTGTCAGCAGAGGTATTCTAGAAGCTTTCTAGAGTAAGGGAGAAAATGAAAGAAGCCATGGAAACATCACATTTCCACCATCCCACCCCCCGAAAAAAACATTTGCAGTGTTTAAAAAGGAGAATGGTAACCAGATAAAGATCAACTTTCTTTTTATCTAAGAACAAAGAAGTTGGGAAATGCTTACACTTGTGCATTTGAATAGAACAGAAAGTGTTACATGTTATAAATCACCGAAGTAAACATCCATTATGACAATCTAAAAGTGTAGATTACACGAGTAATTAAAAATCAAAATCAAGTTATTTGTTAATAAGTGACTTCATGTGGGGCTCGAGTGGTTGAGATGCCCGGGACTGCCTTCCCCTTTGCTCCTTGTGTTTTGTTTTTTCAAATTACCTGGCCAGAGAATAGCAGTCTGCGAAAGAAAAATACATGTTCTCCAAAATGTCATGAAATGTTTCTACAGTGGACCCATATGAGTGCATTTAAAAATCCAACATGTAATAAATACATTTTAATTGGTTGGACTATAAGAGAGACCGTTCTTTGTACTTTCCTGTCACACTCCATCTTTATTAGAAGTCTTGATTGTATGACATCTACTGATAAAAACTATTTCCTTTCTTTTCTCCACTACATTAATTTGCTTGCTGCTCTCCTTCTCCCAACACCTGTTTATTACAGACACTGAGAAGATGCACCAATTAGATTGCTCTGAACACTAAGGGGCTGGGGAAGGGCTGTAGGTACCTAGGATGTTTCTGCTGTTCCCTGGCTTCCTCCAGATCTATGAGGGACTGAGAAGAGGCACCTGCAGGACCCTGAGAATGCCCAGCACTGGTCAGATCCTGGAAGAGGATCGCTGGCCACCTGAGGGAAGTGGAACCTCTCTCTCATGGAAACAATACCCTGTGATGATTAGGACATAGTCATGGAACATGGACAGTCCTCTTCAGACACAAGAGTTGTAATTTGAATTCATAGCCAGCCATGCAGACTAGGGAGAAGTTTGTGTTAGTCAGGGTTCTGTAGGGAAGCAGAACCAGTAGGATATTGTTGTACTGCCACACTTCATGTAGCAATGCTTCGGTAATGACAGATGGAAGGTATGATGTCCATAATATTAAAATGGAGCTGGAAATTCCTGTCACTTTGTGACGTGTGTGTGTGTGTGTGTGTGTGTGTGTGTGTGTGTGTGCTGGGGATGGACCCCAGGGGTATTCTACCTCCAGGTTACATTCCCAGCCCTATTTTTTATTCTTAATTTTGAAACAGGTCTCACTAAATTGTGGAGGGCCTCAATAAATAGCTGAGGCTAGCTATAAGCCTGCAATCCTCCTATCTCAGCCTCCCAAGTACTGGGATTACAAGCATGCATCACCATGCCTGGCTAACCTTGTGACATCTTTACATCATAGTATGCCTATTTTATGTGTTTGTGGAAATGCTGGTGTAAACAAACCTGCAGTATCAGTTTTATAAAAGTATAGTGCATATAATTACATATGACACATCATATTTGATCATGATAATAAACCACTATGTTACTAGTTTATGTACTTACTATACTTTTTATTGTTATTTTAGCTTGTACTCCTTCTATTTATAAAAAAGTTTATTTTATTTATTTTTTGTGTGGTACTAGGGGTTGAACCCAGAGGCATTTTACCATAGAGTTACCTCCCCAGCCCAATTTTACTTCTTATTTGGAAACAGAGTCTCATGAAGTTGATGAGAGTCTCCTTATTTGCTAAGGCTGTCCTCAAACCTGTGATCCTCTTGTCTCAGCCTCCCAAGTACTGGAATTATAGATGTGCACCACCACACCTGGCAAAAAGTTTATTATCAAATAGTATGTGGTGTTATGCTAGCAGCAGCCCCAGAGCCTTGTGTTTACTGTGTCTCTTGGTTGCATAGGAGGCCATGTCAAGTGACTGACCTATACCATCTAGATTTGTATAAGTTCACTCTTTGCTTTTGCACAAGGATGAAATTGCCTAATGATGCATCTCTTAGAACATGTCTCTGTCATTAAGCAGCATGTGACTGTGTGCATTTATATATATAAATATACAATGTATATTTATGGTAAGAAATTGGTGGGTGCAATTACAGAGGCCGGCAAGTCCCAAGATGGGCAGCTGGAGACCCAGGGGAGCTAATGGTGGAAGTTTCAGTTTGAGTCAGACTCAAATGCAGAAGAGTGATACCCATCTCAAAGAAACACAGAGGGAACACATTCTCTCTTTCCCAGCCTTCTGTTCTATTTGGGACTTCCTTCAACACATTGGAGAAAGCCCTTGCACAGTGAGGAGACAAGCTACTTATTGCCTACAGAGTCAAGTGTTAATCTCATTCAGAAACACTCTCACAGACACACACCCAGAAAAAATTAATCAAATATCCAGCTGCCCTAGGTCCCAGGAAAGCGGACACACAAAATTCACCACCATGGACATTCATAGTCAAACACTTAGTAATGACATGCAATCAGAGGCAGAGGTGTCCCCAAGCTCTCCTGCAGGAGAACAGCCAATTGTCTCATTATTGGATCCCTAAAAAATGTATCCTGTTGTACTTTCCCTGGATGTCCCCACCTCAGGAAGGTAGATGCCTGGGGATATGCTCTGAGGTAGGCAGATGTTGATCAGTCCCTGAAAGGCTGGGGTATGATCTTGCCACCTGAGCCCCGAAGGTTGCATCACGGCTTGTGGAGGCTGTGTGACTAGGCTGGGTCTATTCAGGTAACCAACCTATATGTGGGTTTCCCAGGAGAGGGCTGTGGTCTCAGGAATGACCATTATAGAAAAAAATCTAATAAGCAATCTCACTCGTGACAATTTGGAGGCCCTAAAGTTCAGCGACTAATTAAAAATAAATCTCATTAGTTTTTTCCCCCTCTTAAATTATGCGGGTGGTTTATTAATCTGGTTTTGATGTGCTGCTCACACTGGTCCAGCCTTAAGTTGGGAGCCTTCATATGGGGACAGATCTGCAGAGGGTGGTTTTGTGGGGGCTCTCAGCTGTGGTCAGGGAATTCACCACTCTTGCGGGGCGGCCTCTGTGACATAGCAGCCCCGGTGCTGGCTGAGTGCACACAGGGTAGCGTTTCCCTGCCCCCCCACCCCCGGCATTTCTGACACTAGTCACAAGGTTTCCCTTTCTAATGGCACCAAAGAGAATGGTGGAAGTGAGAAACTTATCCCCTGAGCCATTAAAGGGCTGCACCCCAGCAGGAGTTGGGGAGGGCTCAGCAGCCTGAGAACAGCTGGCTGAATGGAGACCAGTTCAACCAACGGGGCTAGGGTAACGGGGCAACCAGAGAGGGAAGCTGCCGTGTTCTGTACACTCCCTCCCTTGGGAAGGTGCACTGGTAAGCTCTGCATCCGTTTGCTCCTGATCCTCTAGCTCTTCAGTGATGGCTTCCATCCCCTGCTCCATTGCAGGGAGGAAACAGTCCCAGAGCCATGAAGCTACTCACTCAGCGCTGCCCAGCCCTGGACTCTAGGTTGTAATCCAGATATGCCTAATTTCGAATGCTGTTCTCTTAACCACTGCGCTGTGTTGATGTTTTGACTTTGTGAGTGAATTTTGTGAGGGAATTAATGCAACATTTCTTTGACAGCCTGTGTCCACACCATAACCCGCAGGAGAGAAGGAGGTGACTTGTACTCACAAGTTGTGTTGATGCCGCCTCCAGGTGACTTACAAGGGAAGTACTGTGCTCCCGGGCTCCTCCTTTACCCCAACTCAGACTGGCCTAAGGCCGGGCCTCCTCAACCCCACGTGCCTCAGTTTCCCCACTTTCACTGTGAGGTTAGGGAGGTGGTGAGGCAGAGTAATGGCCACTGTGGTGTGTGCAGGTGCTCTGACCCCTGGGGTGAGTGGCAGGGGTGATCATTCCCAGCAGTTTGGAGATGGCTCATTTCCTGTGCCATCATGGAAATGGTCTCTCCTCTCCAGAGGCTCCCAAGTGCCCACTGGCACGTAGATGTGGGTGGAAATGGCAGCTTTTGCCAGCCTAATCCAGGTGCCTCCTGCCTGGTACATAAATACCTTCCCCTCGATGCTTCTGTGTTTCCTCTTCTCCATAAGGGCAACCAGGCTGTTACAATACATTGAACAAATACAAAAGCACGTCAAATAAATTTCCAAAAATGCAAAGGAGAGCACGTGAGCTGTCCTCAGTAAGGGCGCAGCCACCTGATAGATGGAGAAGGAAAACATAAAAGGAATCTGGAAAAGGAGTGATCTTTTCTTTTTCTTTTTGTTTTGAATTAAAACTCCACTGTTTTCTATTTCTAGGACAAACTAAAAGCTCATTTTCTTCCCCCAGTTCCTTATTCTTGCTCTCTCTGCCTTAATGACATCCCAAACTTTTGTTGAAAATTATTGATTGAATTTAAATTTCCTTAAAAGTTTAAGAGGTAATGTTACAGTATAAATTTCCTACCAAACACTAAGTAGGGAAATATCCATTAGTGAAATTAACTACAGTTTCTAGGTAGCTAACAATGTGCCGTATACAGTAGGGCATGGCTAATGAACACTGCAGTGGGTGATATTTCATTATACAAATTAATGCTCACATTTTAATGGGAAAGTCACATAATGAATCTCGGCTTCAGTGACAGCAATTAGAGACACAGATTGTCCCCTTCTGGACAAGGCACTGTTTAGCAATAAGCAGCTGTGTGAAAAGTCTTCAGGTTTACAACATATATATGCTTTGGGGGAATTAGTGTACAATTTATATTAATGTACTGAAGCTTCATTGCAAAGGCACCACCATATTTATCTCTCTTGGTATTAACTAAGTAAAGACATGTAGGGAGACTAAATAAATATCAAATAGAGGATGCAAATATGGGAAAATATTCAGTTATTCAACTTAAAATTATAAACACCTTTGAAGATTTAGTTAAAATAAGAAAATTAGAATCATGAATCACTTCCTCAAAGCTTCATGAAGGGGTTTCCAAAAAGAATGATATGAATCCACATGTTATTTTAGGAGTCACTTCTGGGCTCTTGCTCTGAATAGCTCCAAAAGAAGTCTCTGGAACATTGAGGGTTCCTTTGGTCTATCAAGTATAAAGTAGATGCTAGAATAATAAAAGATACCTATGTGAAAATAGGTTCAATAAACTAATTAAATTCCCTGATTATATATTTCTAAAAAATTATGACGCAATGACTTGGGAGAAGTTGTAAATGATATTCCAATGTATAGCTCATTCCACAGCCAATGAGAGGCTAGTTTAATGTAAATTGATTCAAATAGCCTTGTTAGTCCTCAAGAATGATCAACTATTTATTTAAAACTTTATTATGCTTTTTCTAGCAAAACCCCTTTTCTCAAAATGTACTGTTTGAATCCACATGGTGTTCCTTTAACATATTGTGGAGAGGGTTCCCTATGAATGGCCAGAGTCCTTTCCTGTTTCCTCCAGTGAATGAATGGCTCAATACTGTACATCCTTTTCCCAGACACAAATTCCAAACTGGCTGCCTTGTCTAGACCCAGCCTACACATCAGGTACTGAAGCCCTCTCAGTTTTAAAAAGTTTTGAAGCAGGCACCGATATTATGATATATACATATAAAATCCTGTCTATGTGGCTTGGAAAATCAGAGATCCGGGTGCCCTCAGTGGTTAGGATGGAGTGGTGGCTGCTCTGGGGAAGACTGGCTCCCCTCCCCACTGTTCTCTCTATTCCCAAATCATGTGAGCCTGTGGCCTCTGCAATAGGCAGGCATAAAGATGGTGAATCCTAAACTTCATGGAGATGACCAGACGGTCATGACACCCTGGAAAATTTGGGGCAGTCTGAAAGATCCCTCTAGGTGATTGGACTTATTTATGGCCTAAGTGGCCAATCATTTGACTAGAAAGAGCTGCTGGCAGGGTCCAGATCTGCCTGTCCACAGGCTGCATGGGTATGCCTGGCCACATCTCAGGCCGTGGCTGGCCTCCGTTGGGAGGGGAGCGGCAGGCTGACTGGCTCCTTGCAAGAGTCCGTCCATGTCTGAAGTCGAGGATAGCTGGGGCTGAAGAATGTGTCCAGATGTGGTAGCTTTGATTGTGAAGCAGCTCAGCACAGGTGGACTCAGCATTTGTCTGTGCTCGCCAAATGGAGGAGCAGACCTTGACCACACCTTCGAGTCTGTGAAATTTGCTGATGGGTGTCTCCTCTCCGTTGTTACCCAACCCTATCTAGGCCAATGTTGTGAGAAGTTTGCCTCCTGAGCACTCTGAAATGTGTCCTTTGGGGAACGAATGCTTTGGAAACAGCTGGGATGTTTCTAGTGGAACATAAAGCCCTTGGGCTTCCTGGGATTCTCTGGAGGGCAAGCTCACCACAGCGGGCTCTGATCCCCAGTGTTTGCCAGGCCAGAAGGGTACCCTGGCAGGGACTCACTTTAGTCTCAAAAGCATTTCCCAAAGCCCCTCCCTGGAGAAGGAGTGCCAGGAAAAGGGAAGAAAGCCTATAAGACAGGGCAGTGTTGCTTATGCAAATCATTTAGGGATTAGAGAAAGAAATTAAAATTGAGGGTTTTTTTTTTTTTTAAGCACAAATCCAAAAGACTTATCCCATGGAATGTCACTCTGGTGTCTTTATCTGGGGAAGTGGGGAGGTGAGAAGCAGCCACCAAACCAAGCCCTTTGGAGCAGGGCAAGAGATGGAACTGTGTAGATGAGTAATCACAGAAGGCCTCTTCCATCTACAAGTTAAGGAAAAGGCGGGTGGAGTTAAGGAAAGAGTAGGTGGAAAGCTTCCTAGAGTCCATGCATTTCGTGTGCAGCCAAAGAAACCCTTGACAAATCATTGGCCAGATCTTGAGTATGAGGAGAATCCAGTGCTAAGGGCGGCCTGTTCTTGAGGCTCAGCAATGACCTTTCTTTCCCTGGACAGTGCTTTGAACTTTAAAGAGCAGAGGCTGAGTGAAGAGATGCAGTCCTCCTGCTGCAGTGGTGTGTGTGTGTGTGTGTGTGTGTGTGTGTGTGTGTGTGTGTGTGTGCAGTGATGTGGTATGTATGAATTCCCCTAGATGCAATGGTATGTGTCTGTGTGTGTGTATGAATTCCTCTACATGCAATGATGTGTGTGTGTATGAATTCCCCTAAATGCAAAGATGTGTGTGTATATGAATTCCTTTACATGCAATGATGTGTGTGTATATGAATTCCCTAGATGCAATGATGTGGTGTGTGTGTATGTGTATGAATTCCCCTAGATGCAATGATGTAGGATGTGTGTGTGTGTGTGTGTGTGTGTGTGTATGAATTCCCCTAGATGCAATGATGTGGTGTGTGTGTGTGTGTGTGTGTGTGTGTGTGTGTGTTATTTGTATGAATTCCTCTACATGCAATGATCTGGTATGTATGAATTCCCCTAGATGCAACGATGTGTGTGTGTGTGTGTGTGTGTGTGTGCATGTGCACACACGTGCGCTTGCACCCTCATGTGTACTAATTCCCCTAGCTTGAAAAGCCACGTGATTCATCTCCTCTGAGAGCACTGAGTGGAGGGAGGGCTCTGTTCCTTGGCTTCTTCACTCAGTTCCCAGCATCACAAGCAGTGCCTGGGACGATACTCATTCATCCACTAGTTCATTCAAACGATGTAAGTGTAGACATGTGTATGCATATGAATTTCTGGTCCATGCAGGAAACTAAATAATTTAGGTCTTTGTTGAGTTTAGAATTGGGATGAGGAATCAGGAACTACCAGCTCTAACATCTCATATATTGAAAAAGCAAAGGTTCCAAGACTGAAGTCCTGTGTCAGAGGACAGAGGCACATTGGTGTCCATTTTCAATATACTCTCTTTAAATACCTCTGGGGCCTAGATTGTCTTCCCTGCTAAGACTCACCACCCAACCTACCTCAAACGGTGCTTCCAGGTAGGCTCTGTACAGTGCCCCTTACCCAGACCCCACTGAAGGTCACCTAAGGTGTTTGGGAAGATCCCAAAACCCTGCTTGCATCTTTGGCCAATTAACTCTGAATCTGGGGATATGGGGTCAGATATCAGTACATTTTAAAGCTCCTCAGGAAATTCTATGTCGGTTTCGCAAAAGTGTAGTTTTTACAGTAACTGCATCAGAATCGCAGAGACATGTATAACAAATATCAACTTCTTCTCAAACCCTAGACCTAAGAATCAGGGTTGCTATGAATTAGGGCCCAGAGACTTGTGTCTCTCAAACTCCCCTCCTGGTTCTCATGTACAGTGTGGTTTGAGAACCTTGTACCAGTGTGCATTTAAAATATACATATACATCTCTGAATCCCTGTGGTCCCCATCAAGAATGGCAGCCCCCACCTGACTCAGCCTACAGGTCAAAGTCCATACTCTCCCTCTTTAGTGGCTGCTAATGAAGGCCACTGTTTTCTTCTCAGTCCCTTTTCCAGATGCACTTAATTATTTCCAGGTGCATTTCTGAAATCCAACCTGAGTCACTCCTGTACCTGTGGGCTTCACCTTTATTGGCTTTCACTTGCTGGACCTGCCCACAGGGTCTGCACTAACCTGTGGGCCAGTATCTAATCTTTCCCTCCTGACATGAGCCCACCTTCCATGCTTTAGGGACTGCCTTTGCCATACCTAGCCAATGGGCTTCCAGGTATGTTGAGTCAGCTGGGACATTGGCTGCCCAGAAGTACTGCCCCTTCCAAATAGCTGTGGCTAAAGCATGTCTGCATTTAACACAGGGATCAACTCCAAGAAGTGGAAGAATGGTGCCTGAAACCATTTATACCTTTCTCCCAAAGGGAACAGGTTCTTTCTCCTAGACCCAAGTCATTGATCTAGCCAGAGATGCTGTTACCTTTACATTTATAACAGATTCCTAGAAGGGTCTCTTTTCTTTCTTTCTTTTCCCCCCCGGGTCTGGGGATGTAACCCAGGGGCATTCAACCTCCAAGCTATGCCCCCTGCCCTATTTTTTATTCATTATTTTGAAACAGGGTCTCACTAAGTTACAGAGGGCCTCACTAAGTTGTGGAGGGCCTCACTAAGTAGCCGAGCCTGGCCGCAAACCGCGATCCTCCTGTCTCAGCTTCCCGAATGCTGGGATTACAAGCGTGCGCCACCACGCCCAGCTCTAGATGGGTCTCTTTTCCAGACTAAAAGGGCATCTCTGAAAAAGTGTCCAGGGGAGATAGCAGCTGCTTGAGGCATAAATGAAAAGCTCTTGGGCCCTTTATTTTGATATAGTGGCAGTGTGTCCAAAGATCTGGTGCACAGTTCCGAGATGACATGGTGGTATCTCCCATGCATGACCTAGACTGATGGTCTTCTTATTTACAAAACCCAAGACCCCTAAAGTCTTAAACCTGGAGAATTGAGAGACATGGCATTAGCTAAGACTAGATGCAGTGAGATGTCTTCTGAATATACCATTCACCCATGATTTTCTGTTCCTTTTTAGATCAGTCTATTTTATAATAGAACAGAGGAAAAGGGGAGGTAGTTAAACTTCCTGGGAAAAATAATTGTGGATATTGACAGGGTATTATTGTGAATAAGCTAATAGGGACTGTCATAGTCTTCAGTCTTTTCAGAGAGCTTTTTAGTTGCAAAGTCTAGAAAAGATCCAGGATTGCTGCTAATTCTTAAAACATACTAAGATCCACATTTATCTACCTCGTTCTGCTCCTTTATCCCACAATGCCAGCAGATGTAAGTTGTCTGTTATGGTATTGTCTCAATCATGGCAAGAACAATAGAAGTTGGGTGTTGAATTTAAATAAATATTTAATTCATGAAAATTATCTTATATGTTTTAAAACACTCTTTAAAGCTATTTTTATTCTCTAGAAAGCGCATATTATAGGTAAATTACAGATTTTACAACCGGAGCATTAAGTTTGCCATTAGTACAAATTTAAGGCACTACAAAGATCAGTAGATAATGTTAATTTCAAATACAGAAACTAAATATATTTTTTGCCTTTTTATTACTCATTTTCTTTTAAGTTTTATTGACTGCTTTTTATCTTAACTATATGTCTTTACATGCTGCAATCATAATGCACTATAATGGTATTAATATTTTATAGAACCGGTATTTATAGTTCTTTATTTAGTAACAATGCAGTAGGTCTGCAGATATCTGAGCCCGTCTGGAATGGTGCCCTCCAAATAATGATAAATTACTTGTGCAGTATGCCATTTGCTAATTATATCCATGATTTACTGCAGAGCAAGACTTAAATCATTCATTTCAGTCTTGCGTAACAGTGCCATAAAATTTTTAGGTTTAAAAATGGTTTCCATGTGTATAATTTAAACAAATTTTTGAGCTATTGTATATACAAAATATTGCAACCGCCCATTTGTTACGTACTTTGTCTTTTTAAACTTCTACTTTTAATGATTACTGTGGCTAAAATTATTATGCTTAATTTTCATAATCATAGCTTTTAAATCTACAGTCGTTTTCACGTGTTAGATAAAGAAAAAGATAGCTAATTGTGTGTAGATAGTATGTCATTCCTGAATAGTCCCAAATGGTACAAAATCATTAAAAAAGCTTAAGAGTACGAATTATTCTTCTATTAAAAAACAGTTGTTCTCTAACTAATTATTAGTTTGAGCTGCTTTGTTTCAAAGAACAAATGTTGATCCTTCTAGCCTAGTTCTGCACACCAAAATGAGATAAACGCTTTTCTTTTTCTCATCAAAATCTTGCAGGTGAGAAACCCTACAAGTGTCCTCACTGTGACTATGCTGGTACCCAGTCAGCGTCCTTAAAATACCACTTAGAACGACACCATCGCGAGCGACAGAATGGAGCTGGGCCACTGTCTGGACCGCCCCCGAGCCAAGATCACAAGGATGAGATGTCCAGCAAAGCATCTTTGTTTATCAGGCCAGATATTCTGAGAGGGGCCTTTAAGGGTCTTCCTGGAATTGACTTCAGAGGTGGCCCTGCCTCTCAGCAATGGACATCAGGAGTCCTGTCCTCCGGAGACCATTCGGGGCAGGCCACTGGCATGTCTTCAGAGACTCCTTCAGATACCCTGAAAGGCACCGACCTTCCTTCCAAAAGTATTCACTTCTCCGAGATTGGAAGAGCTTATCAGAGCATCGTGAGCAACGGTGTGAATTTCCAAGGGTCCTTACAAGCTTTCATGGACAGCTTTGTCCTCAGCTCCTTGAAGAAGAAGGACACGAAGGATAAAACCCTTTCTGATAACCCTTCCATGAAAGTCCATGGAGTGGATGGTGGCGATGAGAAGCCCAGCAGTAAGTCTTCCCAGAGGAAGTCTGAGAAATCTCAGTATGAGCCGCTAGACTTGTCTGTGCGGCCAGATGCCACCTCCCTTCCAGGCTCTTCTGTGACAGTGCAAGACAGCATTGCATGGCATGGCTGCTTATTTTGTGCTTTTACAACATCCTCCATGGAGCTGATGGCCCTTCATCTTCAGGCCAACCACTTGGGCAAAGCAAAACGCAAAGATAATGCTGTGGGAGTGACCGTCAATTGCAAAGAGCAGACCCGAGAGGCAAGCAAGATGGCTCTGCTGTCCTCGGTACAATCCAACAAAGACCTGGGCCTCTCCAGCATGACTAGCTCTCTAGACTCTGTTCCTGAGAAGATGGCCCAAGGACAGGCCAAAGAGACTCTGGGGGAACCGAAGAGCGGCCCGTGGCCCAGCCACGTGGACCCTGCCTTTTGTAACTTCCCATCAGACTTCTACAAGCAGTTCGGAGTCTACCCAGGCATGGTGGGCTCGGGGGCCACGGGTTCCTGCTCTAACAAAGATCCCGATGAAAAAGGCCACCCTGAAGATGATGGCCCGATCCTGATCCCTGAAACCGCAAATAAGAACACTACTGACGACCTCTCAGACATCGCCTCCTCTGAGGACATGGACTCCTCCAAGGGAGAAAACAACGATGAAGAGGATATCGAAACGGAGCCTGAGATGATGAGCAAGCCACTGTCTGCCCTCAGCAAGGACAGCAATGGCGAAGGCGGGGACAGCCTGCTCCCCACAGGTGCCCCCCAGCCCGTGCAGGGACTGGTGTCCCCCTTAGCCCAAGCATCTGAGAAGCAGTGGCACAACCCAGGCCTTCTTCCTGCCCAGGACCCCTCCATGGGCCTACCAAAACCGGAGCGGGGGCCCCCTGGCCTGGAGAAGCCGGTGAACATGCTGTCGGTCCTCAGGGCCTACAGTTCTGATGGCTTAGCAGCCTTTAATGGACTTGCAAGTAGCACAGCAAATTCTGGATGTATCAAGAGGCCAGACTTGTGTGGTAAGTTTTAGAATCCTCTTCCCTTAGTTCATTCCCCAAAACATCAGTGCTGAATTGTGCATTTTGAAACAGTGAGATTTACCCATTAGAAAATTTTAAGTTAAACCTAAAAAAAAAACCCAATGCTGTATATGCAATGTAGACAATCATACAAGTCAATTTCACTTACAAGTTTGAAACTCCTACTTTGGTGTTCCGATTTTCATTAAAATGCTCTCAACTGCCTGTCTCGAAGGCATGGCAGGGGTGGTGGCTCACAATGTGGACCACTCCTATTTTCCACCTATCAGTTGAGTAGGGGAAGAAAATTACTCCAAAAACAAAAACAAACAGAGACATGGTAACTTGAAAACTTGTCAGTATTTTCAACTCATGCACAAGATGCCTAAGACAACTCTTTGCTGCTTTGCTAAGCAAATCTGCTTTATTAAACTTTCCTTTTACTAACTTAGAGGATACTAAAATCATATCACACTAACCACAGTATAGAAATAAAGTGACCCTCTCTCCAAATTGGGAGGAGGTTTTTGGGTGTTTGTGATTCATCTTTAGACATACCAAACGGCAGTTACCGTGACTTTGGCCTTCTACTGTTGCCTTCTGTCAGTGTGCTCACCTGTCTGTTGTTCTAACAAGAAATGTACATCGTGAAGTCTCTGATTAGCAGTGTTGTGACCCTATGTGTCTTGGATTTATGCCTGTCTGATCTTGTAGCAAATAGGTACTTTTTTTTTTTACCTCTTTAAAGAGTATCCCAAACTATCCCAAAGTTATTCCAGATTTTAAACATAATCCTAAATTTGACAACTGGATCAAATGAATGTTGAGGTGAGCAGAGGATCAATGCAATTTTCTTGGCACCCAGATCTTCATATTTGAAAACCTGTGTCAAAAGAGTAGTTCAGTGTGCTGTTCCTTCTGAAACCAGTCCCAAATATACCCACCAGAAACAATGGCCACAGTTCCTTTTCATCTTTAATTTATGAAGGAATTTTTGTGATTTTACTTCATCTGAGAAAGAAAAGAAGGAAGGAAGGAAAGAAGGAAAGAAGGAAAAAAGGGAGGGAGGGTGGGAGGAAGGAAAGGAGAGAGAAAGGGGAGTATTTCTGAACTGCAACGTCCTGATTTTTTTTTTTTTTTACCAGAATTCAAAAAACCAAGCTCTGGGTTCACAACTTAAATTGATACATTTCTTTTCCCCTTTTCTTCCCTAGTTCACTAAAGACTGGATCAAGCAGTCAGAAATATTTTTTGAATTGTCAAAAATCACTAAATGGATTTCTGACAGCTCAAAAAAATATTGACAGTTCCTCGTGCAGAATGATTCACAAGGCCCCATTAACCAGCACCCCCATATCTATTTTTAGCCACATATAATTCATTACTTTTGAAGCTGCTAAAAAACAATATTTAAAAGAAGAAGAAAAGGACTTTGTGCCAGTCCATCCCCCCCACCCTTTTCTTCTGGGGGAGCAACATTTAGGTTTTTTTTTTCTCTTTCATTGTTGTTTTAAGTTTGTGATAAGGGTGGCTCCTTTTATATTTTTGTTTGGGGATTTTTTTTCAAAGTCTATTTTTGGTTCTTTCAACTACCTACTTAGGACCATAGTTCTTGCCAGGAATCCATGCATCAGAAAAGATCAAAACCTGGCATGTATATAAGCTCATTATTATTGAAATGAGCTCATATTACCCCTATTAATTTTCCCATCTTCCTATCAATGTTGAAAGAAGGCTGCCTGCCTTGAGAAAGCTTGTCCAATGGCATCCTCTTGTACCAGGCAGGGTGGAGGAAAAGACAACAGAGACGAGCCTGCTAGGTCTTGTGAGCCTTTCCCTCCAAGCTGCATGCTCTCAGGAACCCCCTCTCTAAATAGCAGCTCATAACACTCGCTGACATTTGCATGCCATGTACAAAAACTTTGCTCAGTCAACCTTTGAGCCACTGGTCAATAGACCCTGGGATGTAAGCTGTGGCCCCTATTTCAAGTGGGACAAGAACAATTGACCAAGCCAGGGTAGAAGGCTGGTTGCTTCCCCAGTAGAGGGTTCAGGTCCTTCTGTTCAAAATGCTAAAACTAACTCTGGCCATAAACTGCCTATTTTTAGAGAGCACGAGTTCTGTATTTATTTGGCCTCATTTCTTCTGCATCCTTCTGTGTGTGAAAGCAGACAGGGAAGGCCCTCCTCTGTTCTTTATCCTTTGCACTTGCTTGGGGGCAGGGGTGCTCTCCTCTTGCCTCTGAGTAAGCCTGACCCTGTTCGGTTTCCATTCCCTTTCCCCATGTCTGGCCCACCATAAATACAATCTTCTTATTTTCTTGGTGGCTGAGGTGGTATTCTGGGACCTAGGAGGGCTGAGCATCTTAGTCATCCGTGCTAAGAGTCAATATCTCAGAGGGAAACTTCAATCCACTGGGTTGAATTTTTTTTTCTCAGTCCAGTTCACTCTTTTTGTAGCAATGCAAGAAGCACAAGCAGCAGCTGTAAGCTTCAGACCCTCCCTCCCACCTCGCCACACACACTTTCTTCACTTTACAGGGTGGAAATGATATTGGGACATGGAACAGACTATTTCCAATGTTCGTTTCCTCTTTTCTGCTCCACTTAACTTAGATACAGATTTTCAGTCTGGTCCTTTAGGTTGATAGCTTATCTTTCTCATGTAGTTGGGCTTTGCCAAACCTAAAAATTATTCCTAATATTCCTCATCTCAGATAGAGTTTGGAGTCTGATTTTGTCTAGTTGGTAAACCCAAATCTCTCTTTAGGTACCCCCTAGAAATAGGCTTGTGGGAAGAATTAATGAATCTCTGTTTAAGGAAGAACTCTATTTTCGTGGGGTATAAGAGTATTGAAAGACAAATCTTTGTTTGTAGTACATAAACTCCCTCATATCTCAGCAGCCCCTCTCACATCTGCTGGTGATTTGGAGACGTGCCTTCTCATCCCAAATCATGGGTGGTTCTTGTATTGTAGGTTGCACATCCCTGATTATTGCATCTCTGCTTCTTAACTTTTAAAACTCTGATCTTCAGTTCCATGAGGCCCTGGCCAGTGCACACTGCTCATTCAGAGTCAGTGCAGTTCTAACTCAAGTGCAGAAGAGAGGGCCAATGGGGAAGAGACTGCACGAGCTGGATGGTTAGGGAGAGTCCTGTTGTACCAGACAATGTCAAGAGCAGGAGCAGTTTACCATATAGACCAGCACATGTGTCAAGGACATGCAACAGAATCTTTAGGAAGAGCTTGAGCCTGTGCGGGGAGGTTGGAGGACATTCACTGTTATGCCAGAGTGGGTCAGATCTTGTTACATGAAATCTCACTCTGACTGGAGGCTTAGCTTCATGAGGTGACTTCCAGGCTTCAGGAACGGGCCACATTTTTTTACTCTGTTGGTGAACATAATGCACAAGGGCACCCCTGTTCCACTGAAGAGCTTGGAATTGGTTTTGGAATGAGATGAGCTCTACATAGAAGCATAAGGGCAGACCAGAACAGTGTTTACATCCACTGACTAGCTGAAGGCCCTGTCCATTCTGAAAAAGTGATAGAAGCGTTAGTCAAGGGAGAGCTTGGGGAGCAAGAGAGCAAGGAAGGCCCAGGATTTTCCACACATTGACAGTATAGAAACCAATCTGCAAAGCACCTGGGCCTGGCTCCATGTACAGGGAAAGAATCACATTCCACCCATGATTTTGTGCTTGTAGAGAACAAATAGGTCATCCCGGTACATTTCCTTTTGAAACCAAGACACAGAGCCTGGGCAGGTAGTTGCTGTGTGTTATTACAAAGAAGAGTTAGCTTTGAAGATGATTCTGGCAATTTTGTAATGAAATTTCATCCCAGTGGTTACACCATTTCAGTTTTTACTCAGTTCTATTTTTGATATAAGGCAAATTCTTAGAGTTAAGAAAGAAGTCCCACCCCTGTCGTGTTTGACCAAGAAATGGCTAAGGTCTAAGGTGAGTTAGAGAATTCTGAAGGAGCCATGGCCGAGTTATGTACAATAGCATAAGAATCAAATATGAGTTTATGCATCACTCTGATTATAGGCAGTGAGTGCTAACTATGACATTTGGTGCATTTTTTGGTCTTGTAGAACAATCTGGGTTCTACAATGAAGAAAGAAGATAGAACTAGGAAAATCGCATAGGAGAACTACAACATCCCAGTCTGCCAAGTGTATGGGGAGCTTGAGCTACACTCAATCAACCCAAGAGATAGCAGTTAGCCTGGGAGTGGGGACAACCAAGGGGTCTCTGCCATTATCTATGGTTCTGCCTTGCTTTATTTAAAGCCAAATGTGCAATTATTCCTCATTTTCCTCTTCTGTGATGATCCTCACATTGATTGGCTTTAGAGACTGTGGATAAAGCACAGTATGTACTCAATTTCCACACCCAATTTCATCATTTGCAGGTTAGCTGGTGACCTCCAGGGTTCAACCTGCTTCCAGCCATTATGAGTGTCCAGGGCTGGATATCAGACCCCAGTAGAGAGGATCCTTTGTGTTGCCATGAAGTCCAAGGGCAGAAATTTCTAAGTTTGTACAAATCATCACCTCATTCCAACTGGCTACAGACCTTTTCTCTTTGACTGTGGTGGTACAAAGCATAGGTAATGTCTCTAGGACCTCTTACAGAAATCAGCATCCCCAGGTAGGCAGTGTTCTACCCTCATTCAGAGATGTGCTTTGTGCTCCATGTTTAACCAAGGGACAGCCCCTTGGATATCAGCCCTCTCCAAAATCTTCCAGCATTCTTCTCCTCTTCTTATTTCCTCCCCTAAATAAAGTGGGAATGCCACTGGTGTGCTATCCTTTGCACTGCAGGATGACAGGACTGTTGTGTGAGTACCATTGTATTTGCCAAATGGTCCACTCGTCATTTCAGAACAAACAAATGGATGGTGTCTGTAACTCGGCAAACACTGATGACATTTAGCCTTGTTTATGTTCCTCTCCTTTTGCTGCATATTTTTTGGCTCCAGAAGCTAATGTCTGAATCAACAGTGCCTCGGAAGCAGGAGGAAAGTCTGGTAGCATTAATTTTAGTTGCTGTATCCATATAGTCTCTGGAATGTGTGGTACCCACTGCCCAGGATCAAGCTTAAGGGAGAGGAGGGAGCAACCAAGCTCTTAGGTTCAAAATATGTTCAATATATTTCCCCCGCTGCTAATGGTTTGTTATTGAGAGCGAGGAAGAAAATCTTGAGAGAAGAGGGTGTTATCAAAGCAGAGACTCATGTCTCTGGTGAATTGCAAACTCTCTAAGAAAGTCCAGCCATTGCCATCTAAAATAGGAGTAGTGTGACCCCATTGATGTCTTGCACTGGGTATAGGTTCCCTGGGTAGTTGAGCTTGGCATCTACTTCCTTAGGCTACTGAATGCAAGTGATGGTCGGAACTGACAACCATCTAGATTCAAGTTAGCTACTAAAGGAATCAGGTTCTTTTATTATTATTATTATTATTATTATTAATTATGATTTCCAAAGGTTATATGCAAAGCCCAGGTTTCAAATAAATAGTAATTATCACCTATTACTTAGCACTGATCCATAGTACCTCTATGTCTAATTGCCAACCTGCTATAATCATATAGGCTATTCTTGCTTTCATCAGAGATAGAAGGACCAAATTTAATAAATATTGCTTTATTGTTATTATTCCATTAAGCCGTTAGGGAATGTGGCCCTACCCTTGCTTTCAAATGCCTCTAGCCTAGATGGTTTCTGGATTGTTTAACAAATTTGCACGTTTTCTTTCAGGTAAGTGACTCCCCCTGTCCTAGTCGATCTATCTGGACTTGCCCTTGTCTGTTCGTGCTCCTCGGTGGTTATCTGCAGCTTGTTAATCGTGTAAAGTCAAGAGAAGAATGTATACACATATGTGTGTTGAATAAATAATTACTATTGGCATAGGTATGTGTATACACACGGCACACCAACCTACAGTATATATAGCAAAGAATCAGAGGCTAAAAATATTGTCCCATATGTTCTGCTATTAGTCATGGATTGCAAAAGCTTAGTAACTAGAATGAAAAGAAAATTCCCTCAAAGTCATAAATCCTGAGTGACAGGTTCCTTCACCTGTGAAAAGCCTAGCTGGGAGGGGTATCTGTTCCACCTGCTCACCTGAGCTTCTACAGGTGAGCCCTGTGATGGTTTCGTCAGAATTACCACTTGTGTCTGATTGTCCTGTATTTTGTAACACTTTAGAAGAATACAGAAAAGTGAAGTAATTATCTTTCTCCATAGTATTTAAGCAGAAATATTGCTAGTTTAATATTGTGTCAGCTCGTCGTATTAACCAGGAACAGATGACAGTAAAATTCCAGCAAACAGCACCTTGACATTCACAACTTAAAAATGGTGATTGAAGCAAATGTGTAAACTTGTACTGGGTTATCGTGTGCTTTGGAATAGAGTATTGTTGAAGTAATTAGAAGATATATTAAGGTGTTCCTGGTAATGAAGGCATGTAAGTTATCATAATTGTAGCTTTCTGAATAAGTGTCAAACTATATCTTTAAGTGTGCTGTATGCTGAGTTACAAGTTAGGTCATTTATGAATGGAATGTAAAACAATACTAAAAATGCTTCAATAACTTATCTTGGTATTGCTAATAAAAAAAAAGATGTGAAACATTAGTGCAGTTTTGAGTCATTATGTTAATTCATTCCACAACACCCCTCTCACCCCTGTGACATTCTTCTCTCTGTTGGAAGCTTCAGCAGGACATTCAGGGAATTATTGTTGCATTGCCCCATCCATTTTTAGGTGGGCCCTCTAAGTAACAGTTTGTAAACATGCAAAAGAGAAGAGACTTCCTGATTTGGGTGGTGGGGACATGGGGACCCCGATGACACACGCCTATCTCTTTGTACAGTGACTTTTAGGCATCCGGACCCTGCAGCCGCTCACAAGACCCATGGATGGGGAGGGCTTGGCACGGAGATTACTCCCACCCAGCTCCTGTGGCAGACCTTAATGTTTTCTTTTCATCCTTCGAAGGACAGTTTTAGTGGAAAGATCATCAGGATTAGTAGAGAGTGGGAGGTTTTTTTTTTGTTCTAAAAAGATTTGGGGTTGTACGTGTGGTTTTTTTTTGCAACAGATTTTTTTTCCTGTCTACCCCTCGCCCTTGCCTCCTAATGGAGAAGATGGAGAAAGGAAGGGCTGCGCTTTTTACTCGTGCTGCCTGGTTTTATTGTCCACCAGCTGGCCTTTTAGACCCAGCCGTTCAATGGTATCTACAAGCTTCTTTGCTTGGATATGTTTTGTAAACATTTCAATTTGGCATATCCCCGTTCCTCATCTACATGGTCCTGTGGGGTTGGGACATAGTATCTGAAGCCCCTAAATCTAATACTCACTTTACCAGGCAAATAAAATATCCAACAGGGAGTGGGACTTCAGAAATGTCCATTGGAACAACTTTGGCCTTATTAGTAGGACAGATAAACCAATAGCTTTGACTGATTAAAACATTCCCTCCAGTATTTCTCATAAAAAAAAAAAAATGTTCAAGTGACCCTGACGCCCAGGAACCACAGCACAGGTCATCTCTTATTTGGAGGAAAAGGTGAAAAGTGAAAGGCCCCAAATCTGAGAAGATGGGATAGAGCCCCAAAGGGAAAGTAGAACTCTTCAAAAAGGTTTCCCACCTCTGTAGATTTCAGTACCCTTGACTGCTGCGATTCTGTGCAGGTGAAGCTGAGATCGCACACTGTGGGTTCGATCCTTCAAAGCCCTAGCAAAGGCAAAGCGAAGAGGCCCAGGTTCCAGGCCCCAGGGTCATGTGACCACATCTAAGCAGGACCAGCTTCTGGCAGCGTGCAGGCTGAGCTTGCCCAAGAAGAGGGACTGCAGCAGAATTCATCCTGATTTCCCACATCACCTGAGTCTGGGGAACTGCCCTGAGGGGAGTGGGGTGAAAAAAGGTGACAAATTCACCTCAACTTTTTGGGGTCGCCTCTGCTCAGGGCGGAGATCGTGTTCCCAGTATTATTCATTACTTATAGCCACAGTGCACACTCCCCACCACTCAATGGTGTCCATCACCATTGCAACTACCAGTTTGGACAGTCAGCTAGGAGGCTGCTAAGAGGGGCTGAGCCCTAGGTATGCAGCAAGGGAGAGCAAACCAAGGGAGGAAAGAGTCATGCAAGGGAGCCTATGCCCCGGCCCCTCCCACCCACAGCCATCCAGGAAGGCCCCCAGGGCTGTGTACCCAGGAGTCTGTTCTCGCTTCCTTCCATGGAGGGCCAATCCCCCTAACACAGTCTCTAAGCTGGAGGACTGGGGAGCATTTCTGCCTCTCACGCGGGGGGTTAGTTCCTGAGTCACTCCCCAGTGGCAACTTCTTAAGCTTATAGGAGGCCTTTGTGGATTGTCATTTCCCCATTTCCATGAAGCAGCCCTCCCACTTCAGGATGCTCACAGCATCATGCTTTATGCTCCCCTCGCTCCCCACCCACTTCCTCCTCCTTCCTGCCTCTGGTGACAGCTCCCTTCTCACCAGATGAATGTTCTTGGGAACATCCTTCCTGTCTGCTGCCTTGAGGGAGCTGGGTGGATTCAGGTCTCTAAAAGGAGCCAACCTTATTTCATAGCTCTGCATGGGGACTGGCAATTCTGTTCCTTCTCTCCCCCAAAACTTCCACCCAAACCCCCACCCGTCTGGATTTGGACTGGGCACAAGCACAGACATCACCCATTGGATCTGCCCTTGGCCTTATAGCCTTCACCCTTTCCAACATGGATGCTCACTGGGCCGAGGTGCATAAGAGACCCCCATCATATATGGAACAGAGTTTCAAGGAGGTGTGTGCAACTTACGATGCAAGAGGCCAAGGAAGGGCAGGATGCTTTTCAGAGAGTCTGCCAATCCACTTCTTCCTTCACACATATTTGGAACTGTGTTTGCTTTAATGAAATTTAGATACTCCGGTGGAAGGGGAAGAATCTAGACTTTGGGACATGATTACTGTATATGTATAGTCACTTTTTCTCCAGGGAACTTCATGATGAGGAAACCACATTTCTAAATACATAGTAGCACATTGGCAGTACTGTCTCTGCATGGGCAGATTCTGCCTCTGGAACAAACAATGCACATTTTCAAGGTTAGAGTTGGGGAACTTTGCATAGCTAATTTCATTAGCAAAAATACCCATTTGTGCACCCAGACATTGACTGGCTTCATGAAGAGTTTGTCTTTCATGTTCTTTGTGGAGTTGTCCAGACACACACATTTGATGGCCACCACTGCACACAGGGTTAAGTTTCCCTTCTGAACTTCTGTTGTTGTGAAATTAACATAATATGCTCTCAATTATCCACATAAAAGGAGAAAGGCAACCAAGCAGGGAAAGCAAATTTGTGATCAATTTACCAAATTATTGCTCTTTTTATATGATGGACAAGTCGCTTTTCTGTTTTGAGTCCAGTGTTTTGCACATCCCGGGGAAGTGCTGGTGCTCAGAGGTGCACACCTGGGAGGCTGGAGGTGCACCCTGTAGGTGGGTAACTGGGATCCACACTGTGCTGACCTCTTTCTTGTCAAGGAGAGGAACCATTAGTCTAAATTCTCTAAGACACCCTGGGTACTATGGTTAAGGTTGCACCAAACCAGATCCCTAGAGGGCATGGTTGCGGGAAGTGGGAGGCAATTCTAGGAAGCGAGGACAGGAAAGGGGGGTAGAGGAATGCAAAGACAATCCAGGTATGCTCACTAAGGACCCCTTTGGAGGCCCTGTAGGGTTGGTATGATGCTGCCCTCAGCACCATCCTCTGAGGGCTAAGAAGCTGGGCTGTTTACCCAACGCTGCATCTCTCATTAATCGAGGGTCACTCTAGCCCTCCCTTGGCCACACCTTCTGCTCCTGGTGAGAGAAAGCCCTCTGGCAAAGAGAAATAGGAGGCTGTTGGCATGCTAGGCAATCAGAAGGGAAGGGGTAGGTGCTCACAGTGTCCACTATGAGTGGGAGAGAACCCCTTGATCAGAACATTCTTATACCAACCTGCTCCCACTGGAGAAGGTACCAGACCTTCTAGAGCCAAGGATGAGAACAAAAGTGTGTATTGTGTGGTTCTTTATGAGAAGAGAACTGCTGAGAGGTATCCAGCCTCTGACTTAGGGGCAGGCTTACTGAGGGGAGATCAGAGGGTCAGAATCCTGCCTGGGTTAGGAGACCAGGCATCTAGCAGCACCCATGTTCCAGGGATTTAGATAACTCGCTTCTCTTCTTTGGGCATGGCTTCCCTGTCAGTGAAAGGAGGGGTAGCCTGGACATCCTCTCAAGACCCCCCAGGTCTCCAACGTTACGTCCTTCATGACCCCTTTCAGCCTTTATTTTTCAGATGATTCTCCAAGACCCTAGCAGTCCTAGAGTCCTCATGAGCACCCACTTCAGCAGGACCCCTGTATGTGGGATCCACACTGATACTTTCACAAATAAATGAACATACAGAATTTCAATTTGGGCAAGATCATTTGCTATTATGAGGCATGGCAATAGTTGGAGATCATAAGAGGACCACTGAGGAATTTTTCTTCTAGAAAATTTTGGAAGTCAGTAAAACAGGAAAAAGAGACAGAAAAAGAGGTCAATGCAACTAGATTTTCAATCTCATCGAAATACAAGGAAAATTGGATTGCCTAGTTTTTGTTTTTATTTTCAACCTCTAGTGGTCACAAATGAGTTTGAGAAGACAATAATTTGCATGATGATTGAGGATTCGTCAGGAGTTTTACAGATTCTAATCTGTTACTTAGTGTGTCCCTCTTGGACATATTTGCCCTATCCCTGCCACTTCCATGCAACACACATGCCCAGTGATTCTCAGAGGGAGAGGAGGTTGCCGGGAGATGAGCGCTCATATGTTCATCTTGCATGGGCACAGGAGTCATTACACCCACTTCCATTTTGCCTGTGACCTTTCCCATCTTCTCACCCTACCACCCTCAGAGTTCCCTTGGCCACTCAAAGCCACGTTCAGCTAGCAAGCTCCCTGAGCCTGGGACAGTCTGTAGTATTTCCAAGTGCAAACTCTTCATATCCTTGGCTTTGCTTCCCATGGCACACCTTGACATAGATGTTCCTTAACCTAATTGCCTCAGTATTGCCATTCATTAAATGGGACACTGGTGCACCCTTAAGAGAATGAAATGAGTATGGGATAATTTGGAGGCTGACAAGTCACCATCATTTCAATGATTTTAGGATTTCTGCTGCCCAGCAGGCCCAAGGCAGAGCTCCCATGGAAACATGGAACCTGCTGAGACCCGGCCAAGTGGGTGGAAAATCTGGTTAGGGTGTTGTAAAGCATGGTACCCTCATTCTTGCTAATACATACTCATCACCTATGGGCCTGTGCCTGGATGTTTAGCTAGGATCCTCTTACACCTGGAGTGAAGACATCTGGAAATCTATGGGCATCTGCATGAGACGCCAATGAGCCCCTTCCATCCAGTGTAGGGGTGTGCAAGCTCATTCATATTGGCTCCTGTTTTTAGTAGCATAAATGGCTGATACTTAGGAAAACAACAACAATCTTTGGTGGTCAAAAAATGGGAATAGGATTCTTGTACCAATGGCTTTTGCTTTACAATTTATTTATTTACTTATTTATTTACTTATGTACTCATGTACTAGGGATTGAACCCAGGAGGCATTCTACCTCTGAGCTATACCCTAACCCTTTATAATTTGAAACAGGGTCTCACTAAGTTGCCGAGGCTGCCCTCAAACCTGATTATCTTCTTGTCTCAGTCTCCCAAGTACCAGGACTAAAAGCTTGTGCCACCAGAAACCTGGCTTTGTTTTACATTAACACCTAGGATTTGAAGTGTCTGTTCTTTCTAAATCACACGGCAACTGTTTAATTTTAAATGACAAAAGGAACTTTCTTGAGGCCTTTGGGTAGCTGTCCATGCAATGTAAGTGTTAGCTGTCACAAATGTTAAACACCTGAATTTCCATAATGATGGGGTGGTTTTGTAAAGCCCCCCTTTTCAATAGGACATTCTGCATGAAGTGGGTGACAGAGCAGAAACTTGGCAGGCAGGCTTACCTCACCATCCTGGAAGATACCACAGAAGAGGCCAGAGGGCTGGGGCTGGCACAATTGCCCCTCCAGGGGCCAGAGGAGGACAGTGGGCCCTCCCTCAGGCCTGATGACCCTGAGAGAGAAAGCCCAGGACGTTGAGGCCCAAACCTGTTACCACTCTCACTCCCAAGGGCTTGGATGGGGGAGGGAAAGAAGACCTCAAGACATAGGGTACCAAAGAATAAGAGAAGGTGAAAGCCCAAAGCCACCTGGGCATGGCAGTACACACCTGTAATCTCAGTGCCTGGGAGGCGGAGACAGGAGGATTGTAAGTTCAAAGCCAGCTTCGGCAACTTAGTGAGA
The DNA here is from genome assembly GCF_963383645.1 of Muscardinus avellanarius. Lineage (NCBI taxonomy): Eukaryota > Metazoa > Chordata > Mammalia > Rodentia > Gliridae > Muscardinus > Muscardinus avellanarius. The sequence continues at coordinate 42,239,443 of NC_137796.1, forward strand.
CTCTATATAATAAAAAAAATACTATAGGTGTAGGAGTGTAACCTGGTGGTAGAAGGCCCCTGGGTTCCATCACCGGTACCACAAAGAAAAAAGAAAGAAAGAGAGAAAGGAAGAAGAAAAAGAAAGAATGAAAGAAAGAAAAGGAAAGAAAGGCCAAAAGCAAGAGAGGTGCATAAAGAGACAGGGGAAGAAGAGAGGAAATGGGGAGGCCAGAGAGAAGGAGGAGGAAGAGGAGAAAAAGAAGAGAAAGAGGAAAAGGAGGAGGAGGAGGAGGAGGAGGAGGAGGAGGAGGAGGAGACCCAGCAGAAAGAAGAGAGAAGACAGATAGGAACCTTGCCTGCAGCCTGGGCTGGAGGCTGCAGGGTGCGGGTCTGATGGTGCCTCTTGCAGGTGCAGGCAGGGGAGTGGGGCACTCAGTGGTTCTTGGTGAGGATGCTGGGGAGGCTGGAGGGGTCAGGTGAGGTTCCTGAGTGAAGCACCTGGTGGCCAAGGCCTGGAGCTCCAGCTGCACCCTCCTCCCCCTCTGCTCCCCAGTGCTTGTTTCAGGAGGAAATGCTGCAGCTTAATCAGAATTATTTACAAGATAATGGTCCATTGTTTGCACTAAGACAGATGTTGTCTGTGGGAACTTTGTGTTTTATGCTCTTTTCCCTGCTCTGTCTTCACTGGGTGCAGATGGGATGGAAGTAATGTGAGTTATTATTCCTAGGATTGGAATTTTGGAGATACCTTCCTTCCAGCCCAGGCTCAGCTGGGCAATGGAGCAAGGCCGACACTGGGCGGGCAGGGGTGGTCACTGCTGGCTGCAGGGTCAGGCTGAGCCTGCTGTCCTCACAACCCTTCCAAGCAGCCTGTGATTAAGGTCTCGTTTCCTTGAGGGGCGGGTCAGTACAATCGCCTTGTCCACGACAGGAAGGACTCTGATTAAGATGCACTTGCTATGTGTTGACTTGAGAGGTCACCGCTGACATCTCAAATGAGGGTGGCCATCTGGTCCTCTTCTTGCCAAAGCGAAAGAGCGGCCCCTTAAGGGTGGGGGCTGACAGTCTCTGTCTCTTCTTCCTTTTTTTGTGGGGTTGGGGATGGAACCCAGGGGGATTTGACCTCCAAGCTACACCCCCTGCCCTATTTTTTATTCTTTATTTTGAAACAGGGTCTCACTAAGTTGCAGAGGGCCTCCTAAGCAGCTGAGGCTGTGCGCGAACCGCGGTCCTCCAGTGTCAGCCTCCCGAATGTTGGGATTACAAGCGTGCACCACCACGCCCGGCTCTGTCTCTTCTTTTCTCCTTCCTTCATCCATCCTCCCTTCCTTCTTCCCCCTCCCCCTCCCCCTTTCTTTCTTTCTTTCTTTCATTCTTTATCTTTCTTCTTTCTTTCTATCCCACTTGCCAGAGGACTTCCTCAGGGTCTGCTGGGGTCTCTTGGGAAACCAGATCAGGACTGCTGACTTCCTCCTCCTTCTTCAAGATCAGAATTTGCTAAATGAATGTTTGTCCCATGGACTTACCCAGGAGGGAACTCATTCATAAGCAGAAAGAGTAGAAGACCACTCCCATTCCCAGACTTGCTCTGGATCACCCAGTGTTGACCCATGTTTGGTGTGCAAACCCAGAAGTTATCAGGTCCCTCAGCACTCTAAGGCTCCCAGTCACCTTCAAATCACCAGACTCGCCTCATTGGATTTCAGACCCATTTCACGAATGAGAAAACAGGCCCAAAAAGTTAGGTGCCTTGCACCCAGTGATATTTCTACTCCATGGAAAAGTCTCCCTACTCTTCAAATCCTGTCCTTCACGGAATCTCAGCTTAGGGTCACATGGGGCATGAGGACAACAGCTCTGTAGTCAGGGAGAGGAATGCACTGAGGCATGTGTTGGATGCCTGGAACTGAGTCTGGGGTTAGCACAGGTTCCATAGAGGAGCAACTAGTATTATAAATTACATTATGCCTCTTTTCTAATATATTGCATTTTTAATATCAGTCTATGATAGACAGCAAACACAAAAATCAAGGCAATGAAATATTATGGCCACAATCAGATGCAGTTTAAACCAAGCAGTTTAGAACGAGAGCCACTTGCAGGTCAACTAAGTGGAATTAGGTTGAGGTTTGAGCAGCTTAGAAGAAAATCAGCCCTCGCTGAGCCCCTGGAGGTGTGGACAGGTGTGCTGGTTGTGACCCAAGTGGTCTTGAACCAGCAACGTGAGTCCCAATGTCTTCTTCACCTCTCCATGAATGACAAAGACACATCGATGGCTTTGCGATTCCATCCATTCTGCGGGCTGCAAATCAATTAATCCTAGGACTATATTTATTTAGTCATTTCCCAGCCTCCAGGGGAAATAAAAGAAACTATCTTTCCCCCTTCCCTCAGACTGAGAGGGCCTCAGGAAACTTGACCCCTCAACTTGCAGTTGTTCCCTGGGGTCAGGTCTCAGAGTGCAGTGGAGAGTGGGTGGCCCAGGGAACAGGCGAGTCCTCCCGGCCCAGCCCTGGTGGCTGCTGGGGGCCCAGCCCCTGACTGTGACAGCAACAGAGGTCAAGCCTGGATAATATTTATCAACCTTGTTCTCATGGTGTCAGGCTCTGCCCTAAACCCAGCATCACTGGAGATCTCAGATTATGTCCTTTAAAGTCCCACAGAGCCCCTTCACATGTGACCAAATACCTCTGTCAAGCAGGGGAAGAGGCCCCCTTGGTGGGTGGGATTTGAACTTGAGCTTTCAGAGGTCCATGGCTGGGCTCCTAGGCCTTTGAGCCTGCCACTCCCCTAGCCAGACCTTTTCTGTTAAAACTGTTTAAATTACAAACCAGTAATAAAAGGATCATATGTGTTTCCCACCGAACAGGTTCTTTAGGGCTATTATGATAATTAAAAACATATGGTGCCTGTGCTAGTCAGAGGGAAACCGCAGATGTACAAATTAGGTATTATAGAAGGGTTTTCTGCTTTTGCCCTTTTAAAAACGTCAAGCCAGAGAAGTTTAAAGAGATAAAATGGCAATTGTGCAGATAGTAGGTAGCATTTTGGTTTTAGAATCATTAAATATATAAACCTTTTTTTTAGACTTAATAGGAGTAAACAGCTCCTGATATGTGAAGAGAGGAGAAGGGCCTGGTGTCTGGGAGTCTATGGGGGAAGGCTGCATTTTCCACCTCACAAGATCTTGGATACTATGTAATCTTTTGCATTTTTTATGACGTTGTTCTGCACAAAGAGGATTATATTTATTAAATATTGAATTATATTAAAATAGAATTGATGGAAGCAGGGACAAAGATTTCTTAATATTCAACTTTTTACTTGTTAAAAGGCAAAGATGCAAGTATTGATTAGTCTAGAAATAGTAATTTGTTTTAATTTAAAATATGCAATTGATTTTGAGAAGGTGATAAATATTGCTAATAAAAAAAATTAGGAGGATTTCCACAGCTCCCTGTCAATGGCTTTGCAAGGCAGATGTACAGGGCAGGTCAAGTTTGCTGAGCTGGTCATATTGAAAAGGATGTCCACTGGCTGGCATCATTCAGCTGTGCTCTGGGGTACTGAGATGACTGGCCCTCTGTCCTGGCATGTCGATACCATGGCTAGCCATCAAGGATCCGAGAGTTTGCCACACCTGTCTCCTACAGAAATCCAGCAGGGCTGCTCTGAAGAGGAAACGGTGGTGGACAGGTCACAGGAGCGTGGTCTCCTGCACCTCAAGGCTTTCCTTACTCATCAGAGAAACATGACGTGCTTCCAGAGGCAATCCACCTGGAACCAGGATGCCCTCACCTTACTCTGTGCCCTTTCTCGGTTGAGATTCAGTGGTAGTTACAAAAGGAAGTGAAGCAGGAGGCCAAAGGGCAAGCCAATAGGAATCCAGGGGCAGAGAGGAGGAGCCACCTACCCAGTAGTGAAGTGGAGCTATTGGGTCACTCAGATAACCCGAGTTTTTGGAAGCCTGGTGTGTAATTATTAAAATCCCTAATAATGAGTAGATATAGTTTTTTTAAACAATATATATATATATATATATATATATATATATATATATATATATATATTGTGTTATTTGTAATACTGTAAATTCTTGAAGTTACAGATGAGGGTGGAAGACTCTATACCCAGAAAGTGGCCTTTCTTGGTCACCCTAGCTCTAGGAAAGTCAGAGAGAATGTCCTTTGAGATGGTCTCCTTAGCCACATCCTTGATGAAGTCCTCAGTTCTCCCATTCTTCTGTTCTGCTTTACCCATAACTTGCAGATGGTACAAATGGCCCATCATCCTCCAGTGCCCTCCCCTTGGGGAGCTCTGGCCAGACTTACCCTACTGCTCTGCTTCTAGGTTAGGTGGGGCAGCCAGCTTCCTAAGTGAGCTTGAGATGAGATCGTGGTGAGAGGAGGGCTCTGGAACCTTTTATCTATGACAATAAACATCCCAGGGGACAGCATATAGCAATGGTGAAAGCAGGGCACAATTTTCTTCCTCAGGGAACATTTGGCAATGTCGGAGAAGAGGCATTGGTAATGCCTCTGACATCTAATGGGTAGGGTCCAGGGATGTTGCTAAACATCCTATGATGGATAGGACCACCCCCACAACCAAGAGTTATCCAGACCCACATGTCAACAGTGCCAATGCTGAGAAACCCTGGCACACAGGTTGTAGATCCAGGCCTCCTAGTAGAACTCCAAGATGGATAAAGACGACCTGTTCATGGCAAGACTTACTATCCAGTTCCCCGAACACCCTCCCTCCAAATCATGTCACCCTGAGTCAGGCCTACATGCAAAACTTTGCAGGAACCCCCATGGGTTTTGGAGTGCTCCCCATGGAGCAGAAACTTTCAGCAGAGGAATGGAGCACATTCCTCCCAGCTCCAACCAGCATGTGGGTTAGGGAGAGGGCGGCAGCAGGCAGCCGCTGAAGCCAGCCTTTTCTTCTCCCCTGAGTGATAGCAAGCCTCCAACGTTATTGTGCACGTAGGTATTACCACTTTAACTTTTACTGAGGTAAAATAACACCTTGTCACTCAGCGCAAGTACCAATCACAAAATGAATTAATTGTAATAACTGTTGTCAACAGAACAAAGGACTTGTTGCTTTCCTAAGCAGATTTCAGTGCCACTGAGAACTATATACAAACGTTCCCATTGGGCAGGCTGGTGGAAACCAGTCAGAACATAATTGTATCTGTCTATCTCTTTACTTTGTTTTTAAGGGCTCAGGAATCGAGTTAAAAACCTATATTTTAAACATATCAATAAATATACCCCTTTTTGTGTTTGTGACGTCTCCTCAAAAAAACATGGAGTCTTTAATAAATCGGCCATGAAAATAGCATTTGCTGCTGATGGTCCCAAATAAGGGCCAGCTGTAGAGGCTGCCTGTTGACTCCAAGTCATGAAGGGAATTATGCCCAATTACCCTCCCATAAAACACCCTCTCATTTCTGGGAGTTATCAAAACACATCCTGCGGACAAGCGGTCAGCTGTCCCCCTGCTCCTCAAAAGAGCACAAGTGGGCTTCACGCCGGGCTCACCACACACCTACCTGCCACCACAGCGATGCAGGCAGGCTGGGCGGCAGTCAGACTTTCTTACAGGTTTTTCTTAGGATCTGGCTTTTTCACATCTTAGTGTGCTTCTCTCTTTAAGAAGCCCTGTATGCACTCTTCTAAGAAAAGAGTCACTCTGGGAGAGGGAGTGGGAAAAGGGGGCTGAGCCGCCCAGAAGTACAGTTCAAGCTGTGTCCCTTGCCAGGTCATTCTACGATGGGGAGGAGTGTGTCTCTGGAGGTTGAGATTGGTTGGCTAGCTGAGGGTGGCCTGCCTTCGAGGGCTTTGATGAGGTCAAAAGTCACAAAAATACTGAAGAACTCCAAGAATGGTGTGTCCACAACCCACAGGCTAAGGGTGGAGATGCCCTGAGAAAGGAGCCCCTGAGAGAGGGGCCCCTGAGAGAGGGGCCCCTGGGACTGCTGGTCAAGCTAAGGTTTAGCTCCTGCCCTAAGAGCAGACCATGGATGGGAGGGAGAGTTATGGGAGGTGTGGAAAGAAGGAACAGGGGCAGATCTAGGGTGAGTGGAGAGGAGACCACCCCACCAGCTTTGTTCTGAGAAGTAAAGAACAGGCATTTTCTCCAAGCCTTCCAGAAGAAGATTACATCCCAGCGATGAGCATGGTTATCTGTTCACTATTTAGCATGTGAAATTGTTCTAGAGAGCTGGGAAATGGTCACCAACAAGATCATTGCTCTCATGAGGCCTGCATTGTATAGGGAATACCAATAGTAAATGAATGCTTAAAATACTTTCAGCTTGTGATAAGTAAAATGAAGATAATGAAGATGGAGAAAGGGTAGGAGAGTAACACGGGAAGGTCAGAAGCACATACCCCGAGGGGCAGGGAAGGTCTCTTTGGGGAGGGGATGTTGGTGAGAGAGCTGAGTGATGACAGGAATTGGTCATGCAGAGTTTTGGGGCAAATCTTCAGAAGGGACAACAAAGACCCTCAGGTATGAAGGCAGAGAACATCAGGCCTTTAGGCCTCTGACCCCGTGCACATATTATCATCATTTCCCCAGGCTTTCCCACATTGAATTTCATCGGGCGTCTTGATGGCCCTAAGTGGTCACCAAGGATAGAATGGGGGTATTTTGCCCATTGTTACAGATGGGGAAACTGAAACTCTAAGGGAAAATAATGACTTGCTTTATTTCTAGTTAGTCTCCCAGGTCTCCTGATTCTCAGTCCTGGGCTATTTTGGGGTATCTCAACTCTGCCTGTTCTGGGACTCAGGGATTTCCTGTAAGTCTGAACAGCCATACTGTAGGACAGCCAGTCTAGGGACAACACCACTGTGTCTTTGCACACTAACCCCATTCTTGGTGGTGGTGGTGGGGGATATAGAATCTAAGAGGATTGGTAATATGACCTTGAAAACATGACATCATGAAAAACACAGATATTTTCAGGTACCCCCAAGAAGAGGGTCTCTCATATTCTCAGATGAGACTTCCCCTAGCAAGAGTTTGTTCTTTGAACTACAATCTTCCCAGTTTTTCTTTTAAGTATCCATAGATAGAGAGCTGGGGCTAGTCAAGACTCTTAATGGCCATGCTCAACGAAGTCACTTCAAAAGCCTATTCTTTGGCAATCTGAGTAAAGTCTTCTTAGAGAAAGTTACCTTGGAGAGAGGTAGAGAAACTTCCACTAATAACTCTGCTCAGTTCTACCCCATTCCGACCTTGATCAGCCCCAGGCCCAGCCCTTCTTTGGCACATTCCAATATGGTAGATATGATGGGAGGTACTGCTTCTCTTAGGTGCCATTGCCAAGACTCGTAGCCCCATTCTCTTTTCAGGATCTCTGTTCCTCCCTCAGCAAACTGCTTTTAAGAAGTGGCTATTTGTGGAGTGTGTGAAATTGTTCTAGATAGCTGGGAAATGGTCACCAACAAGATCATTGCCTTCATGGGGCCTGCATTGTATAGGGAATACCAATAATAAATGAATGCTTAAAATACTTTCAGCTTGTGATAAGTAATATGAAGATAATGAAGATGGAGAAGCCACCTGGATGGAGAAGCCATTCTGGCTTCTGTGAGAAGCAAGAGGTATTCCACCTTTCATATCAGATGCAGTAGTATCTGTTTCCCAATATTAAAAGGTAAAATTAGGAAGTACAGCAACCTTAAATACCCTCTCTGAGCCAGGCATGGTGGCGCATGCTTGTAATCCGAGAACTTGGGAGGCAGAGTCAGGAGGATCACGGTTCAAGGACAGCCTCAGCTACTTAGAGAGGCCCTTTGTAACTCAGTGAGACCCTGTTTCAAAATAAAGAATAAAAAATAGGGCTTGGGGGTGTGGCTTGGAGGTAGAATGCCCCTTGGTTCAATCCCCAGTACCGTAAAGAAAAAAAAAAAAAAAGAAAAAAGAAAAAAAAAACCCTCCCTGTTCTCAAATTGAGAAGGTAAGTAAAGAGCTGCTTTTATTTATTTCCACAGTTCTTTAATGTTCTGCATGCATTAGGGTAGATTTGCGATGGGGCCAGAGGGTAAGGATAAACACAAAGACTGGGAGGAAGAGATTGAGGCGAGGGGTGAGGCTCTCAGGTGGATTCCTCTGCTGTGTAAAGGCTAGAGTGGCAACTCCCAAGCCTGATGCCTCCCATCCCTAAGCTGCTTCTTGCCTTGGGGAGGCTGGCCATGGCTGTCCCCAGAGAGTACTCAAAGTACCAAGAGTTGGTCACAATAGTGGTGACCTGTTGCTTCACTGCTTCCCAAGGCCAAGCCAAACACAATGGTCTTGAGCAGCAAGAGGAGGATGTAGATTAGAAAGGTATGACCTGGTTTTCTGGTTTCTGGTAGATACAGAGCTTCTCTTTCATTGCATGGAAGTAGGCAATTCAGCTTGAAGCCCCTGTGGGGCCATGCTATGGAAAACTCATGACAGGCACCATATTATGACAACAAAATAAATAGTATAGTATAGACACTTTATCTTGATGGAGTGTGTGTGTGTTAGTACATTTACATTGTAAAATAAAATGATGTTTAAAGTCAGTGAAAATTTCACCTTCTGGGTTGTGCTGAATCCTACTGGATAGACTTTATAGGTAAGAAATTAAAGTATAGCATGATTTGAACCTAGTCAGGTGTAGACCTGTTTTGAAAAGTGATAACAGAAAACCCGGGTTTGGCATTACATACACATGTCTACACTGACACAGGTCTACGTTGGCTTGCCTCTGCTTATGCGGCTTCTGCCCTCCCCCTCCCCTTGTAGCTGCACAGGGGGTTACTGAGTTAACAGAAAACAAAGTTGGGAGGTACTCTGCAGCACAGTGTATTCATTCATGCATTCAACCATTTATTCATAATGTCATTTAGCTATTCACTAATTGAACATTTCCCCTACGTCAGGCACTCTCCATGTCTTTAGTGTACAGAAGTGAGTAACACAGCTCTAGCCCTAAGTCCCAGGAAGCTGCTTCTCCTTGGCTCTGCCCTCGAGTACATCCCTCTGTGGATGGTTCCTCCTGTAGAATGACTTTGCTGGCATTGCTTGGAGCCGATGTCCTCCCATGGACATCTCCATCAGCGATGGCTGGCCCTTCCTGTCCAGAGCCCTGCTCTGTCTATCTTTGCGCTCTTGATAGTCCTGTTGTCCAAGACAGACATCATTTATTGTAGCAAGAGAAAGGAGACTGAGGAAATGGTGAGACCTGCACATACTCGCTCTGTCAGCAAATATTTTCTGAGGACTCCAGTGTGTAATGCCCTTTTTTAGGCATTGGAGATCTGGGTGGGGGTGGGGCATGGAGAAAGGATACCAAAGCCGGTCCCTGTTTTCAAGGAGCTCCCATTCTGGGGGTGGGACAGGCCACAACAGATGACATAACTGGTGGGTTGGTTGGGGAGAAGATGATCGAGGAGAGCAAGGCAAGTAAGGAATTTAGGGAGTGCTGGGGCTACTGCTTCATGTGGGTGGACAGAGACCAGGTCTTAGAGGTGACCTTCAAGCAAAGATTTGAAGGTGTCCGTGAGTTAACAAAAGGATTCAGGGAGCACCAAGGATCCAGGTCAGAGAACAGAGAGGACCCAGTGCTTGTGCAGTTGCAGAGAAGTACTGGTATGTGTTTTCCAATAGAGCCACTCCAGAAAAGTCCAGGTCCTCTCCTCTGACTGTCCACCTGGGAAGAGAAGCATTGTAGAGAAGACACATGGAAAGAGGGACAGGAAAGAGCCATGGGGGTTCCCTAGGGCCTTGCAGGCCATCCTAAGGACTCTAGCCATGGCCAGCTACATGGCTGAGGGTCTCATACCCGTGCCCAAGAAAAGCTATTCACTTGGCCCAATGTCCCTGACTTAAAATTCTCAATACTGTTGAAGCCAGGCATTTTGCAGTTTGCTTTTGTAGTGGCCATATAGATTAGGTAATGGTCCTGACCCAGGCTTTTCTGCTAGGAGATGAGAAGCCACAGGGCAGGTGGGGGGCACATCTAGAACTGATCTGGATGTAATGACTGACGGAGCTAGGGACCCAAGGGTGGTCAGATGGCAGGCTGCTGCTGTGATCCAGTCCTCACTCAGTGCTGGTGGTGATGGACACGTGGCTTTCAAACAAGACGCTGCCCTTTGAGACTGAAAGTGTCCTTGGTCAGCCCCTCTATCTCCTTCCCTTCCTCCATCACTATCTCAGTCCCAACTGGGGTCTTCCTTCTTCCCAAGCCATAGCCCTGCCTTGGGCATCCTAGGAGTCCTAGGAGTTTCATTGCTTAACTTTGGTGTCTTTCATCTGTCTTCTTTGTGTATCCTCCTCTCTCTGACCTCCTGTGGAGATGGATAGTTGTCTACTAGCTGAACGTGGGGTGTGCTCTCCTCTTTTGAAGAAAGCATTTGCACTGGTCATTTTCATATCTGATACTGTGGGATGCACAGCCAGATCCCATTCACAGCAGTGGGGGCCCACTGCTCTACACCACCCAGCTTTCTCCTTGGCCCCTCCCCGTGATCCATGGTGTACGCACACCAGTGGGGGTAGTGGCTGCATGGGAAGGCCTGGGATAGGGCAGGGACTCCTGCAAAGCCACCTGGTGTACATGAGGGCCGACCTGCCTTAAGTCAAGGTGATGCTCTGAATAACTCACCCCTC